>NW_020892573.1:685-1169 GCF_003945725.1 Corapipo altera
GACCCCTCAGACCCAGAATGACCCCCCAGACCCACAGTGACCCCTCAGAGGGTCCCCCCGGACCCGCAGTGACCCCTCAGAGGGTCCCCTCAGACCCGGGTCGGGGTCGCTCCCCCGCCCCCCTCTCTGAGGGCGCGAAACTTCCCGCCCTTTTTCCTCCCGCCCCGAGTAGGCGGAGCCGGTGGCGCGCCGGCCACACCCCCTTTTCCCCGCCCACCCCGCTCCTATTGGCCCTTTGGCTCTAGATCTGCGTGGGCACGCCCCCTTCTCTCCTCCGCCACGCCCCTTTGCCCTTATAAGGCGCGGCCACGCCCCCCCCGCCCCTCCCGGCCCCGGGTCCCCTCAGGGCGGCCCGAGCGCGGCCATGGCGGGGACGGAGCCGGGGATGGAGGCCGGCAAGGAGCCGGTGACGGCCGAGGCGGTGCTGAGGGAGCTGCGGCTCTTCGAGCTGAGCTGCCAGGGCGAGGGCGTGCCCGACAGGCGT
>NW_020892574.1:0-1169 GCF_003945725.1 Corapipo altera
GCGGCGGGGCCGCCGCCGGGATCGCGCTCCTCCGCCCCGGACATCGCCGCCATCGCCACCGCCTCACCCCGCCGCCATCTTGGCCGCCCTCACGGGCCCCTCCACGCGCCGCGGCCAATCGGCGCCCGGGGGAGGCGGGGACAAGGGGGAGTGGACCAATGGGAGCCCGCGGGAGGAGGAGCGAAGGGTGAGACGGCCAATGGGAGGAGGCGACGGCCGGGCCGGAGGGAGGGGGGGGACGTCAACGGCAGCGGCGTCACCGCCGGGGGCGGGGCCAGGTGATGTCACGAGGGTAAAGGGGCGTGGTTTGGGTTAAGGGGCGTGGCCTGGGCGGGACCGGTGGGGGGCGGGGACGAGGCACCAGTGGAGCCCAGTACGGACCAGTATGGACCAGTATGGGCCAGTATGGGCCAGTGCGGCCCAGTGCGGGCCAGTAGGGGCCAGTACGGGCCAGTGTGGGCCAGTGTAGGCCAGTGCGGGCCAGTGCAGACCAGTGTGGGCCAGTGTGGACCAGTATGGGCCAGTGCGGGCCAGTATGGGCCAGTATGGGCCAGTGTGGACCAGTATGGGCCAGTGTGGACCAGTGTGGGCCAATGTGGGCCAGTATGGACCAGTATGGGCCAGTATGGGCCAGTGTGGGCCAGTATGGGCCAGCACCCACCCCCATGTGCCCAGTTTCCTCAATGCCTCCAGCCCCAGTGTCCCCAGTGTCCCCAGACCCAGTACAACCAGTGTCCCCAGTGCTCCTCCAGTCCCAGTGTCCCCAGACCCAGTACAACCAGTGCCCCCAGTGCCCCCAGTGTTCCCTGTGCCCCCAGCAAAACCCGGTCCTCCCAGTATCCCCAGTGCTCCCAGTACCCCCAGTGCTCCCAGTATCCCCAGTGCTCCCAGTATCCCCAGTGCTCCCAGTACCCCCAGTGCTCCCAGTATCCCCAGTGTTCCCAGTGCCCCCCAGTGAAACCCGGTCCTTCCAGTGCCCCCCAGTGCTCCCTGTGCCACCAGTGTGTTCAGTGCTCCCAGTACAACCAGTGCCACCAGCATCCCCAGTGCCCCCAGTGCAACCAGTGCCCCCCAGTGCTCCCAGCGCCACCAGTGCCACCAGTGCCCCCAGTACCTCCAGTGCTCCCAGTGCCACCAGTGCCCCACAGTGCTCCCAGTGCCCCCAGTGC
>NW_020892575.1:0-1169 GCF_003945725.1 Corapipo altera
TCCCAATCTCCCAGATCTCTCCAACATTCCCAACCCCTGGGTGAATGAATCCCAATCTCCTGGATCTCTCCAACATTCCCAACCCCTGGGTGAATGATTCCCAATCTCCCGGATCTCTCCAACATTCCCAACCCCTCAGGCTCCGAGGCCACTCCCTTGTCCCCCCAAAATGCCACATCCAGGGGTGGCAACGTGGTGACAACCGAATGTCTGTGTGTCCCCCCCTGCTCTCCTCCCTCCCCTCCAACTTCCAGTTCCCGTGTTCCCACCTCTCCCACTCCCCTCATTCCCTCCTTTGGCTGCTGCTGGAATTCGGGGTTGATTTTGCCACCTCGGGAATCGATTTGACGCCTCATTTTTGTTCTTCCTTCCAGCATTTCATGTCCCTTTGTCCCCTGTCGAAGGTAAAAAAACACCTTTTTGTTTTTACCATTCACCTCATTGTGCTTATGAGTTTGATTTCGTGCCCCCCTGAGCTCCCCCCCATCCCCAAAACATTCCCTGGATGTCGGGATGGGCTCTGGGAAGGAGGGATGGCTTTTCCCCCCTCAGCATCCCAGGAATTCCAGCATCCCCAGGGGAGCTGGGAGGGCTCCCTGGACGTGCCCTGGGTGTTCTTTCCCCATCCTGAGCTCACTGGGGGTGTGTGGGGGGGTTTTTTCCCCCCTGCTTTTTTTTTTTTGTCCCAGCAGTCAAACCCGGGAATGTGAGGAATATTATCCAGCACTTTGAGAACAATCAGCATTACGAGAGCCAGGAGCCCGGCACCCAACGCCTCTCCACAGGGAGCTTCCCAGAGGATCTGCTGGAATCAGACAGGTGGGGGGGGATTTTGGGCATCCCGTGGTGGGTTTCATGGATTCATGGAATTGTTGAGGCTGGAGGGAATCTCGGTGATCATCCAGGGACACCTCCCACTAGACCAGGATGCTCCAACTTGGCCCTGGATTGGAATCTCCAATCCGCAGATTCCACGGAAAATCAGGGCCTCACCACCCTCACAGGGGGAAGAGTTTATCCCTGATATCCCACCTGGAATGCTGGAATGGTTTGGGTTGGGAGGGAATCTCAGTGATCATCCAGGGACACTTCCCACTAGACCAGGATGCTCCAACTTGGCCCTGTTTTGGTGTGGATTGGAATCTCCAATCCGCAGATTCCATGGAAAA
>NW_020892576.1:0-1169 GCF_003945725.1 Corapipo altera
CACCTGTTGTCTGGCAGGAATCTTCAATTCGATTCAATTTTCCAGGAGGTGGGACAGGCCTTTGTAGCGCGGGACTGAAAAAAGGGAACAGGAGCGCTTTCCACCAGGAAAAAAAGTTTGGAAGCTTTGGCTTTGAGGTGTAGTTGTTGCGGCAGCCTGGGCACTTCTTGGGCAGTAAGAGGTTTTTGTGGTGGCACCTTTTGTCTGGCAGGAATCTTCAGTTGGATTAAATTTTTCAGGATGTGGGACAGACTATTGCAGCGCAGGGCTGGAAAAAGGGAACAGCAGTTCTTTCCACAAAGAAAAAAAGTCTGGAAACTTTGGTTTTGAGGTGCAGTTGGTGGGGTAGTCTGGGCACTTCTTGGGCAGGAAACAGTTTTCTGTGGTGACGCCTTTTGTCTGACAGGAATCTTCAAATGGAGTAAATTTTCACGGGTTTTGGACTGGCCATTGCAATTCACGTTTTAAAAAATTGAACAGCAGCTCTTTCCACCAGGAAAAAAAGGCTGGAAGCTTTGGCTTTGATGTGGAGTTGTTTGGGCAGCCTGGGCACTTCTTGGGAAGTAAGAGGTTTTTGTGGTCGCACCTTTTGTCTCGGAGGTGTTTGTTCCCTCTTAGCAAGTCCCTTATGGCATCAATCACAGAACACTGGGACTGCTCACAGGGTATGATGAACGAATACAGAAGCAGTGTGGTAAGAGGAGGTAGAAAAATACAGTCCTGTATCTAATATACTTCCTCAATTATAGAAGTCACTAATCTTGTCACATGATTTGTACTTGACCCTTCTAAGGATGTACTTTTGCCCAGACCCTTTGCTCCAGATGTGCCAGCTACACCAAAGGAAACCGAAGAGAATCTCAGCGAAGCCAAAAATCAGCTCTTATGGCACTTGGCACTCTATGGGGTTTAGCACTGGAGCTCAATCTCTCTGGGATGGCTGGTCCAGAACAGTTCATTTAATGAATGGTGCTGTTGCTGAACTTCCCTGGGCATGTTGCAATTGGCTACAGAGGTTGAAAGATTTCCTCTAAGGATTTTGATCTTTTGAAACTACAGGCTGAATTTGAGGGATAAACTCCAGGATTCGGAAAGTGGAAAGTTGATAAAACAGAAAAGACTGTTTCTTCTACAACAGATTTGAAATAGTCCACTTGTAAAAATCACAA
>NW_020892577.1:0-397 GCF_003945725.1 Corapipo altera
GGGGGGACCCCCAAATTTTGGGGGGTCTCAGGGGTCCAGGGGTCCAAATTTGGGGGTCTCAGAGGTCCAGGGCTCCCAATTTTGGGGGGTTTGAGGGGTCCAGGTGACCTTGGGGTCCCAAATTTGGGGATTCTGGGAGGGTCCAGCTCCAGCGTGAGGGGGAACCCCAAATTTTGGGGGGTCTCGGGGGTCCAGGGGTCCAAATTTGGGGGTCTCGGGGGTCGGGGGGTCCCAATTTTGGGGGTTTGGGGGGTCCAGGTGACTTTGGGGGTCCCAAATTTGGGGAGTTTGGGGGGTCCCGGAGTCCAAATTTGGGGGTTTTGGGGGGTCCAGGTGACATTGGGGTCCCAAATTTGGGGGTTCTGGGAGAGTCCAGCTCCAGGGTGAGGGGGGAACC
>NW_020892577.1:497-672 GCF_003945725.1 Corapipo altera
AATTTGGGGGTTCTGGGAGAGTCCAGCTCCAGGGTGAGGGGGGAACCCCAAATTTTGGGGGGTCTCGGGGCTCCAGGGGTCCAAATTTGGGGGTCTCGGGGGTCGAGGGGTCCCAAATTTGGGGGTTTGGGGGGTCCAGGTGACCTCAGGGACCCCAAATTTGGGAGTCTCAGAT
>NW_020892577.1:772-1169 GCF_003945725.1 Corapipo altera
GGGGGGACCCCCAAATTTTGGGGGGTCTCAGGGGTCCAGGGGTCCAAATTTGGGGGTCTCAGAGGTCCAGGGCTCCCAATTTTGGGGGGTTTGAGGGGTCCAGGTGACCTTGGGGTCCCAAATTTGGGGATTCTGGGAGGGTCCAGCTCCAGCGTGAGGGGGAACCCCAAATTTTGGGGGGTCTCGGGGGTCCAGGGGTCCAAATTTGGGGGTCTCGGGGGTCGGGGGGTCCCAATTTTGGGGGTTTGGGGGGTCCAGGTGACTTTGGGGGTCCCAAATTTGGGGAGTTTGGGGGGTCCCGGAGTCCAAATTTGGGGGTTTTGGGGGGTCCAGGTGACATTGGGGTCCCAAATTTGGGGGTTCTGGGAGAGTCCAGCTCCAGGGTGAGGGGGGAACC
>NW_020892578.1:0-1169 GCF_003945725.1 Corapipo altera
AGCTGCAAACCCCCAGCCCTGGGGCGAGCACAAATCCCCACCCAGTGTTGAGCGACAGCTGGAGCGCGGCAGCTCCCTGTGTGAGGCCGGGGCGAGCCCCGGGCTGGATTTCAAAGGGGGTTGGGGGGTGAGGGCAATGGCTGAGGGCTGAGGGGCGATGGCTGAGGGCGAGGGCACTGAGGGTGAGGGCTGAGGGCGAGGGCATGGACAGCAGTGGCTGAGGGAGAGTGTGCTGAGGGCCAGGGCTGATGGGGAGGTCGAGAAGTCCCCTCCCCGTGTCTCCCGTCGCCTCTCCGGCGCCACACGCACAGAGCCCGGTGCCGGGGCTTGGTGCCAGCTGCCAGACCCGCGCTGCCGATGGACGCTCACCGGGCGTGAGGGAGGTGAGGCTCTGGCCCAGGTTGCCCAGAGAAGCTGTGGCTGCCCCACCGTGGGAAGTGTCCAAGGCCAGGTTGGACGGGGTTGGAGCCAGCTGGTGTGGTGGAAGGTGTCCCTGCCCAGGTGTTCTGATCCCATTAGGGAGAGATGCCTCAGCCCGAATTAAGGTGTAAATGAGACCATTTGGTGACAGTAGGCGGATTTTACGTAATACAGATTTTATTTAACAATAGATCTTTCTAATTTTCTGTCTTCTATAATTCTTATCATCTAACTGAAAGAACCTATCTCTATGTCCTATAAATATTTTTACTATAATATTTAAATATAGTCTTATGTATCTTATGTAAGTCTATCTTCCTAATAAATCTACCTAAATATTATAAAGATACATTATAATGATTATAATTCAATTAATTAATTCCATAACTAGCTTAATTACATAAATTAGCTCCCTGACTTAACCAATCTTTGGTTTGTTTTAAAATAATCAGATTTGTTGTCATCCTGCAGGGAGTTTCTGGGAGCAAAATGTCCTGTCGTGCTCATTCCCTGCAGGAGTAGTTGAGTATCGGAATAAGTGTCGCAGGTCAGTGGTGGAGTCAGTGTCTCTGTTGTAAGCAGTTAAGAGGTGTCCAGGCCCGGCCTGGCGCTGGAGCGGGGCCTAATCCTGGGGCTGTCCTGCCGTGCAGGAGCGGAACAGCCTGCGCAGAGCCCCGAGCGCCCGCCTGAAGCGGGAGAGACGTTTGGTGGGGACAGCCAGCTGCCTGCTGAGGGCCTGGGCCTCCAGC
>NW_020892579.1:0-1169 GCF_003945725.1 Corapipo altera
GAAGGATCACAAGGGGGGGGGGAGCAGGGAGGGGTCTGGGGTGACAATTGGGGGGGTCCCCAAATAATGGGGGAGGGTCCTGGGGGTACAAAAATGGGGGGGAGGGGTCAAAAAAATGGGGGGGGGGGGGGGGGGGCCTCGCAGGCCCCCCCCACGCGCGGGCGCACGCATGTGCTGGGTGTGCACATCACGTGTGTCCTGGGTTCCCATGTTCCTGCCCCTGAGTGTCCCAGGGCCGTGCACACGCTCCCACACACATGTGCTGGGTCCATGTGCTGTGTCCTCCCATGTTCCTGCTCCCACAGCTCCCAGGGTCGTGCACACGCTCCCACACACATGTGCTGTGTCCGTGTGCTGTGTCCTCCCATGTTCCTGCTCCCACAGCTCCCAGGGCCGTGCACACGCTCCCACACACATGTGCTGTGTCCGTGTGCTGTGTCCTCCCATGTTCCTGCTCCCACAGCTCCCAGGGCCGTGCACACGCTCACACACGCATGTGCTGGGTTCCTGTGTTCCGTGTTTTCCCATGTTCCTGCTCCCTCAGCTCCCAGGTGTGTTCACACGCTCCCACACACATGTGCTGGGTCCGTGTGCTGGGTCCTCCCGTGTCCCTGCTCCCACAGCTCCCAGGGTTGTGCACACGCTCACACACGTGTGTGCTGGGTTTCTGTGTTCCGTGTTTTCCCATGTTCCTGCTCCCTCAGCTCCCAGGTGTGTTCACACGCTCCCACACGCATGTGCTGGGTGTGCACATCACGTGTGTCCTGGGTTCCCATGTTCCTGCCCCTGAGTGTCCCAGGGCCGTGCACACGCTCCCACACACATGTGCTGGGTCCGTGTGCTGTGTCCTCCCATGTTCCTGCTCCCACAGCTCCCAGGGCCGTGCACACGCTCACACACGTGTGTGCTGTGTCCATGTGCTGTGTCCTCCCGTGTCCCTGCTCCCACAGCTCCCAGGGCCGTGCACACGCTCACACACGTGTGTGCTGTGTCCATGTGCTGTGTCCTCCCGTGTTCCTGCTCCCACAGCTCCCAGGGCCGTGCACACGCTTGCCCACGCATGTGCTGGGTGTGCACGTCACATGTGTCCTGAGTTCCCGCGTTCCTGTCCCCGGGTGTCCCAGGACACGTTTACACACGCGTGTGCCACCCCCTCTCCAGCCCCCCCC
>NW_020892580.1:0-1168 GCF_003945725.1 Corapipo altera
GGGGGGGACACGGAGATCCACGGGATTCCTGGAGGGTCAGAGATCCACGGGATTCCCGATGGGATCTGCGGGATCCCCGATGGGATCTGCGGGACCCCCGAGGGCCCCCCCGGCCGCGTGAGCCGCCTGCGGAGCCGCTTCACCCCCCGGAGCCCCCCCGGGAGATCCCTCAGCTCCGAGGGGATCCCGGGACAGCGGGGACAGCGGGAATGGGGACAGCAGGGGGAACAGGGACAACGGGGACATCAAGGGGAACAGGGACAACAGGGGAACCGGGGGGAACAGGGGGACCGGGGGGAACGGGGACAACAGGGAGAACAGGGCCTGGGGTCAGACACCCCCGGGGAGACGGCTGAGACCCCCAGGGTGGGCAGGGGACAAGGGACGGTCACGGACAGGGGACACGGGATGGTCACCAACATGGGGACAGGGGGTGGTTTGGGGACAGCGGAGGGACAGGGGATGGTGAAGGGACACGGGTTGGGGACACTGGAGGGACATCAGGTGGCCGAGACCCCCAGGACGGGGACAGTCGATGGCCTGGGGTCACCCAAGGACACGGGGACGGCCGAGGGTCAGCGGGGGACAAAGACCCTCGGGATGGTCAAGGGACACCCGCTGGGGACAGCCCAGGACGGGGGGACAGGGCGGGGACAGGGGACGGTCACCAACAGGGGGTCACCCGAGGGTCACCTGGGGACAAGCAGGGGTCAGGGGTCAGCGGAGGGACACGAGGCGGTCAAAGGTCACGGGTTGGGGACAGCAGAGGGACACGGGACGGTCAAGGGGATGGTCAAGAGCTGGAAGAGGGTGGAGGGACGGGGGTCACAGGGGGGTCACCAGGGGTCACCAGGGGGACAAGGGACAGTTGATGGCCACGAGGTCACGGGGCCAACCAAGGGCTGTGGGACCCCTGTGTCCCCCACAGTGTCCTCCCCGGTGTCCCCCGTGTCCCCCCCACCCCCTGTGTCCCCCCCCGTGTCCCCTCTGCCCCCCGTGTCCCCCCCCGTGTCCCCCGTGTCCCCCCCACCCCCTGTGTCCCCTGTGTCCCCCACGGGTGGGGGCGGGGCCGGGGCGTGTCCCGGGGTGTCCCCGTCGCTGGGGGGGGTTTTGGGGGGCGGGGTCGGTGTCCCCGGGTCCGTGACAATGCGGGGGACCCGCCGGGACC
>NW_020892581.1:0-1168 GCF_003945725.1 Corapipo altera
CAGGGGCAGCGATGGGGACAGTTCTGAGGATGAGCAGGTGGCACAGGGGACAGGGGAAAACTGGGGACACTGGGGGGACATCAAGGGGACAATGGGGACATTGGGGGGACACTGGGGACCAGGGGCAGCGACGGGGACAGCTCGGAGGATGAGCAGGTGGGACTGGGGGACATGGGGGACACTGGGGACAGTGGGGGGACTATGGGGACACTGGGGACCGGGGGCAGCAACGGAGACAGTTCTGAGGATGAGCAGGTGGGACAGGGGGACACTGGGGGGACACTGGGGACACTGGGAGGACATTGGGGACCAAGGGCAGTGACAGGGACAGTTCTGAGGACGAGCAGGTGGCACAGGGGCCAGGGGGACACTGTGGGGCATTGGGGACACTGGGGGTCAGCAGGGACATTGGAGACACTAAGGGGACATTGGGGACACTAAGGGGACATTGAGGGGACAGTGAGGGGCCATTGGGGACAGTCCCAAGCCACGAGCAGGTGGGGACATCCAAGGGACAGGGGGGACCTGGTACCGAGGTGGGGACAACACGGGGGGGGTTGGGGGGGCCGTGGGGGGGGGGGGGGGGTGACAACAGGGACGTGGGGGAGGGACAGTCCCTGGGAGGGGACAGGAGGGGACAGTCCCTGACGGTGCCACCACCACCGTGTCCCCAGGAGAAGAAGCAGGAGGTCCCCAAGCTCTCCAAGAAGAAGCTGCGGCGCATGAACCGCTTCACCGTGGCCGAGCTGAAGCAGGTGACGCTCGGGGACACTTTGGGGACACTTTGGGGACACTTGGGGACACCTGGGAACGTGGCCTTGGGCCTGTCCCCTCCCTGCTGTGGCATGGATAGCACCCGCTGTCCCCCTGGGGGACATGGGAGCCACCCCAGTGACCCCTCAAGGGCACTTTGGGGACCCCAGTGCCACTCTGGGGTCACTTTGGGGACACAAGTGCCACCCAGAGCTCACTTTGGGTGCCCTGAGGTCCCCCTTGTCACCTCACCAGTCTCATCAGTGCCACCCTGGGGTCCTGTGTACCCACCCAGGGCCCCCCTTGGTGTCCCCTGACCCTCCCCTGACTGTCCCTGCTGTCCCCTGAGTGTCCCCTGAGTGTCCCCGCTGTCCCCTGAGTGTCCCCTCACCATCCCCTGAGTGTCCCCTGAGTG
>NW_020892582.1:0-489 GCF_003945725.1 Corapipo altera
TTGGCCGCGGCCCCCAGGAAGGGGATGTGGAGAGGAAGGGAGGGCGGAGGGGGGGGGGGGGAACGACCGCCGAAGAAAAATGTCCGTATAAGCAGCGCGCCCCGCCCCCGTCCCGCCCCCTCCGCCGTCCGATTGGCTGCGGGCCGAAAGCGCCGGCTAATAGGCGAGCGGGGCAGCTCCGCCGTCACAGCGGGGAGCCCGCCCACGCGGCGGGATTGGCCCCGCCTCCCACGGGCAAGGCCACGCCCCCCTCTCTGGGGAGCCCTTTTGTGGAATGTTTACATCGCGGACGCGGCCCGCGCGAGCGGCGCCCCCTCTCCTCCCTCCGGCCCCGCCGCCGAGCCGTTGGGCGGCGGGAGAGGGAAGCTGGCGACGGGGCCCGGGCGGGGAGGGGGAGGGCGGCGCGGCGCCCGCCTTTTGTCCCCGACCCCTTCACTTCCGGGATGGCGGCGCCCCACGTGGGGCGGGTCGGTTACACGTGCGGGGGGG
>NW_020892582.1:589-1168 GCF_003945725.1 Corapipo altera
ACCACGCTCCGCCGCCGCACCGGCAACGGGCCCCGCCCCCTATGGATCGCCGGAGGGGGCCGGCCCCGGGCCCGGCGGCCACCTCTCCCCGCCGTCCCGCTCTCCCTTACCTCGAAGCGGGCCCTGGCAGCGGCCGAGTCTCCCTCAGGGTCCGGGGGCGGCGGGCCCCTCTCGGGCGGGCGGCGGGGGCGGGCTGTCCCCGGTGCGGTGAGGGGGGAGGTCCCCGCGCCCCTCCTCCCGGAGGAAGGGGGCGGGCGGGGTCGGCGCCGGTGCCCCGGCGGGGCGGGGGGCTCGGCGGGGGGGGGTAAGATGGAGTAACCGTCTGTCGGCCGCCGCGGCGGAGCGCTGCCCGCTTCTCTGTTCCCCGGGAAATCCCGCCCCTCCTCGCGCAGGGGGGGAGCCCCGAGCGCCCGTTGGGCGAGACGGACGCCCGTCACCCTCTCGGCCAATGGGCGCGCTGGCCCCGCCCACCAAGACCTCCCCTATTGGCCGCGGCCCCCAGGAAGGGGATGTGGAGAGGAAGGGAGGGGGGGGGGGGGGGGGGGGAACGACCGCCGAAGAAAAATGTCCGTATAAGCA
>NW_020892583.1:0-1168 GCF_003945725.1 Corapipo altera
GGGGGGGGAGTTTATCATTCCTGGGGAGGATATTGGGAAAGGGGGAGGAGTTTATCATTCCAGGGAGGATACTGGGAAAAGAGGAAGGTTTATCATTCCTGGGGAGGATACTGGGAAAGGGGGGGGAGTTTATCATTCCTGGGAAGGATATTGGGGAAAGGGGAGGGAGTTTATCATTCCAGGGAAGGATATTGGGAAAGAGGGGAGAGTTTATCATTCCCAGAGACAATGGTGGGGGATGAGTGGTCCCTCCCAAGAGGAACAAGAGCCACCAATGGAGCGGGAAGAGGTGGCTTTGCTCCCCTCCAGCGTGGCCAGGATGGGGGGATTACCAGCTTTTGGGAGTCCCTGGAGGCCGGGTGGGCTCCGGGAGAGGGATCCAGGAGCTCCCAGCGGGAAAGGGAGGACGGGAAGGGGCCGCTCCGGGACACTCACACGGCCACGGCCACCAGGCAGAGGGTGGGGTTGGGGTTCCAGGCCACGCTCTTCACCGCGGCGCCCACGGGCAGCGTCCTCATGCAGCGGGCGGTGCTCACCTCCCAGAACCGCAGGGAGCCGTCGTCAGAGCCTGGGAGGGACAGGGGGGATCGGGGTGGGAACGGGGTGGGAGCGGGGTGGGATCGGGGTGGGAATGGGGTGGGAACGGGGGGGGTTGGGGTGGGATGGGATCAGGGTGGGATCGGGGTGGGATCGGGGTGGGATTGGGATGGGATTGGGACGGGATTGGGATGGGATCAGGGTGCCACAGTCCCATGCTGGGGGAACGGCAGCACCGTGCCCAGGGCAGTGCCACGGGAGCGGGAGAGGATCCTGAGCCGGCGATTCCCTGGTGTCCGCAATTCCCTGGCACCCGAAATTCCCTGGCACCCAAAATCTCCCAGTGTCCACAATTCCCTGGCACCCCATGACTCCTTGGTGGACACAATTCCCTGGCACCCAAAATTCCCCAGCATCTGTGATCCCCCAGGTTCCACAATTCCCTGGCACCCACAATTCCCGATGCCTGTGATTCCTGAGATTCCACAATTCCCTGGCACCCACAATTCCCGATGCCTGTGATTCCTGAGATTCCACAATTCCCTGGCACCCACAATTCCTGATACCCACGATTCCCCAGGTTCCACAATTCCCTGGCACCCACAATTCCCGATGCCCACGATTCCCCAGG
>NW_020892584.1:0-475 GCF_003945725.1 Corapipo altera
AAAAACGGGGGTTAGGAGACATTTGGGAAGGGTTAAAAGGGCCTGAGGGGGAAAAGGAGGGGCTGCACCAAGAGCAGGTGAGTCCTGGGACCCCCTCTGGTGTCCCCAAGACCCTCTTGGTGTCCCCAGTTCTTCCCTTGACACCCCGAGACCCCTCTGGTGTCTCCCATGTCCCCAGGGCCTCTCCATGGCTCCAATTCCTCCCTTGGCACACCCAATTCCACTGTCCACAAGCCCCTCCCCACTCTCCCCAAACCCCATCCCTGATGTCCCCAACCCTCCATCCCACTCCAGAAGCCCCCCCTTGGACCCTCTGACCCCAAAAACGCCCCCCCCCCCCCACTCACAGAAAGGCCAAGGGCATCTGGGGACACACTGGGGAGAGCTGGGGGGCTTTGGGGGGCACTGGGTGATTACTGGGGGATACTGGGACACACAGGGGGGAACCAGGGGGCACTGGGAGGGACTGGGAGGG
>NW_020892584.1:575-1168 GCF_003945725.1 Corapipo altera
GGGGGATCTGAGGAGTTTGGATGGGGATTTGGGGGTTTTGAGTGCCTTTAGGGAAGTTAAAAGAGGTCTTGGGGACATTGGGGGGTCAAAGGTATCTATGGGGGGAGAGGATTAAAGGAAAAACGGGGGTTAGGAGACATTTGGGAAGGGTTAAAAGGGCCTGAGGGGGAAAAGGAGGGGCTGCACCAAGAGCAGGTGAGTCCTGGGACCCCCTCTGGTGTCCCCAAGACCCTCTTGGTGTCCCCAGTTCTTCCCTTGACACCCCGAGACCCCTCTGGTGTCTCCCATGTCCCCAGGGCCTCTCCATGGCTCCAATTCCTCCCTTGGCACACCCAATTCCACTGTCCACAAGCCCCTCCCCACTCTCCCCAAACCCCATCCCTGATGTCCCCAACCCTCCATCCCACTCCAGAAGCCCCCCCTTGGACCCTCTGACCCCAAAAACGCCCCCCCCCCCCCACTCACAGAAAGGCCAAGGGCATCTGGGGACACACTGGGGAGAGCTGGGGGGCTTTGGGGGGCACTGGGTGATTACTGGGGGATACTGGGACACACAGGGGGGAACCAGGGGGCACTGGGAGGGACTGGGAGGG
>NW_020892585.1:0-604 GCF_003945725.1 Corapipo altera
CATTGGGGGGTCCCTGGGGGGGTCCCTCCCTGGGGGTCCCTGGATGTCACTGGGGATCCTTGGGGGTCCCTGGGGGGTCTCAGATTCCCCTCATTGGGGGTCCCTCACTGGGTGGTCCCTGGGAGTCATTGGCGGTCGCAATTTCCCTCCATTTGGGGGTCCCTGGGGGTCCCATATTCCCCTCCCTGGGGGTCTCTCACTGGGTGTCACCCACTGGGCGTCCCTGGGGGTCCCTGACGGGGGGTCCCCCCCAATTTCTCCCCCCCCCCCCAGGTTTTCCAGCAGGACACCTTCGGGCTCAAGTCCCTCTGGTCCCGGGGGTCCCTGGGGGTCCCATATTCCCCTCATTGGGGTCCCCGATGGTCCCTGGGGGTCCTTGGTGGTCCCTGGGGTTCCCTGGGGGTCCCATATTCCCCTCCCTGGGGGTCCCCGATGGTCCCTGGGGGTCTCAGATTCCCCTCATTGGGGGTCCCTGATGGTCCCTGGGGGTCCCTGGGGGTCCCATATTCCCCTCCCTGGGGGTCCCTCCCTGGTGGTCCCCGATGGTCCCTGGGGGTCCCTGGGGGTCCCATATTCCCCTCATTGGGGTCCCCAATGGTCCCTG
>NW_020892585.1:704-1168 GCF_003945725.1 Corapipo altera
CTCACTGGGGGTCTCAGATTCCCCTCATTGGGGGGTCCCTGGGGGGGGTCCCTCCCTGGGGGTCCCTGGATGTTGCTGGGCATCCTTGGGGGTCCCTGGGGGGTCTCAGATTCCCCTCATTGGGGGTCCCTCACTGGGTGGTCCCTGGGAGTCATTGGCGGTCGCAATTTCCCTCCATTTGGGGGTCCCTGGGGGTCCCATATTCCCCTCCCTGGGGGTCTCTCACTGGGTGTCACCCACTGGGCGTCCCTGGTGGTCCCTGGGGTTCCCTGGGGGTCCCATATTCCCCTCCCTGGGGGTCCCCGATGGTCCCTGGGGGTCTCAGATTCCCCTCATTGGGGGTCCCTGGTGGTCCCTGGGGGTCCCTGGGGGTCCCATATTCCCCTCCCTGGGGGTCCCTCCCTGGTGGTCCCCAATGGTCCCTGGGGGTCCCTGGGGGTCCCTGGGGGTCCCATATTCCCCTC
>NW_020892586.1:0-1168 GCF_003945725.1 Corapipo altera
CCATCTACCAGTCAAACCACCTGCTCATTAGCAGTGATGTTTTTTCAAACTTCCAGCTCCTTTTTTCCTAACTTTTTAAAGTTTCTAGTTACTCTTAATTGCTGCTATTTATACGAACGCACACGGTGTGTGTCCCTTTTCCGGGTTAAGTGACGGTGGCCCGTCCACCGAGTGCCTTCCACCCGTGACCGCGCCATGAGTTGTTATAATCATCACGAGTTCCCACTGTGTCTTGGGTACCGCCAGTACCAGAGACATGAATCTGGAATTGCCATACTTCTCCGCAAGATCCAGACGAGCCTGGGTTGAAACCAAGTAGCCTCGATCTGCAGCAGATGCAGAGGACAACCCGAGACATGCCCCCGGCTGCTGTTATCAGGCGGTACCCGCCGGTAGAGGAGTCACGTAAGTCAGGCAGGGCTACCCCCCGGAGCGTCTGCCGACTTTTACCCAGCTAACCACCCCGTGGGTCAGGGTCCGGAGGGAGGCACACCGCTACCAGATTCAGGGACGCCCCCGATCGGCATGGTGTGCCTACCACATCCGAAGGCGGTCGTGATCTTTAAGGACCACCTGTGACCTGGTACTATCGTGCGTTCGGTCACCTCGCACGATAGGGCTTACACCGTCCGGTAGAGGGAAAAGGAAGCCGACAGCATACCCCCTCAAGTATAACTGCCGGCCTTGCCCAACTGATTACCCCGTGGGCAGGGGCTGGGCAACAGCAAGCTGTCACCAAAAAATGGGTTTCACCGGTTTTTATACTGCCACTGGTTGGTGAGGCCAGCGACAGGCAGAGGGAGACGGACGCCAACCCTCCAATCTGGGGCAGAGGTCATCTTTGTTACCCTTACGGGCATCCGGCGGGACCGCGTGGAGGTGCGACCTCTGCAGCATGCGCCCAGTCAGTAACATAGAGCCCTCTTACTACTAAGAGAGTCATAGTTACTCCCGCCAGAAGTCAGAATCTACTTAAGTTTCTAACTACTCTTCCTTTGCTCTGAGCACTGAGCACTCACTATAGACTTTTCTGTGCATTCTTTCTGTCATCACCATCTCATTTAATTTCCTTTCAAGCCATGGACACCATGGTGTCCCTTTGTTCTAACTGGTTCAGACAATTCCCTACCAGCATACAACTTTATAAACAAAGAAAACAAACAAACAA
>NW_020892587.1:0-1168 GCF_003945725.1 Corapipo altera
TCCCAAGGTGGGTCACTGGGAATGTGGGTCACCTGTTCCCAGTGTGGGTCACTGGGAATGTGGGTCACCTGTTCCCAGTGTGGGTCACTGGGAATGTGGGTCACCTGTTCCCAAGGTGACCCATTCCTCCTCCAACATGTGATGGAGTTGGAGCAGCAGATGAAGCTCTTCCCGCAGTCGGGGCACTCGCAGGGGTTCCCTGACTGGTGGGTCTGTTGGTGTTTGATCAAGACAGAGCTCCAGGTGAAGCTCTTTCCACACTCCCCACACTCGTAGGGCTTCTCCCCCATGTGCACAAGCTGGTGGATGACGAGTTGAGAATTGCATGTGAAGCTTTTCTTGCATTCCCCACATTTGTAGGGCAGAGGCCCCCGTTCCCCAGTGTGGATCTGCTGGTGGTGGATCAGGCGGGAGCTGACAGTGAAGCCCTTCCCGCATTCCAAGCACTTGTAGGGCCGTTCCCCCGTGTGCACCCGGCAGTGGGTGAGGAGGTGGGAGCCATAGAGGAAGGTCTTCCCACATTCCTCACACTCTTAGGGTCATTCCCCTGTCTGGACACGCTGGTGGGCAACAAGCTTGGAGCTGCTGTTGAAGCTCTTCCCACATCCCAAGCACCTGAAGGGCTTCTCCCTGCTGGGAGGCTGCTCAGGGACCACCACCTTGCAGCTCTGGCTCAAGCTCCGGCTGCCTTCCCGGCACAGGCTGGGTCTTTCCTCCTCAGAGCACCCTGGGCTGGCTTTCAAGCCCCTTCTCCAGGGGGATCTCCAGGCCTTTTCCTCCCCACTGCCGTCCTGTGCCATGGAGCCCTTCAAAACAGCCTCTCCCACCAGGGTCTGCTGGGGGGATTTGTCCTCGTGCCCTCCGTCCTCAGCTTGGGGCCTGGGGCAGGAAGGAAGCACAGGGAGGGGATTTGCCTTCAGCCCAGAGGGAAGGCCAAGGACATCCCCCCAAATCCGGCCCCGGCAGGACGGTGGCAGCAGCGGGGTTGTCCTGCAGCCGGGGGCGATGCTGGGCTGGGAGATACAGGACAGGACAGGGCAAAGGGGCACTGACTTCCTCCTCACCTGCCCGGGGGGCCCCTGGCATCTTCCTCTTCCTCGCAGCCTCCTTCATCTGGCCAGGCTTTGGGAAGGAGAAATCCTGATGGGGGGGAAAAACAAGGGCTGAG
>NW_020892588.1:0-334 GCF_003945725.1 Corapipo altera
GGGGGCATGGGGGGGGTCAGGGGGGCACGGGGGGGTCAGGGGGGCACCCCATGGGCTGGGGAGACCCCCGAAACCCCCCTCGCTGCACCCCGGGGATGGGAGATCCCAAAAACCCCCCTCGCTGCACCCCGGGGTTGGGGGACCCCCAAAACCCACATTGTTGCACCCCAGCACAGGGACCCTTCGCTCACCTGGGGGGTATGGGGGGGGTCAGGGGGGCACGGGGGGGCACCCCATGGGCTGGGGGGCCCCTAAAATCCCCCCCATTGCACCCCGGGGATGGGGGGCCCCCAAAACCCCCCTCACTGCACCCCATGGGATGGGGGACCCCCAA
>NW_020892588.1:434-734 GCF_003945725.1 Corapipo altera
GCTGCACCCCGGGGATGGGAGATCCCAAAAACCCCCCTCGCTGCACCACGGGGTTGGGGGACCCCCAAAACCCCCATCATTGCACCCTAAGAGTCAGCACAGGGACCCCCCACTCACCTGGGGGGCATGGGGGGGGGTCAGGGGGGCACCCCATGGGTTGGGGAGACCCCCAAAACCCCCCTCATTGCACCCTGGGGTTGGGGGACCCCCAAAACCCCCCTTGCTGCACCCCAGGGTTGGGAGACCCCCAAAACCCCCATTGTTGCACCCCAGGACTCAGCACAGGGAACTCTCCCCCCC
>NW_020892588.1:834-1168 GCF_003945725.1 Corapipo altera
GGGGGCATGGGGGGGGTCAGGGGGGCACGGGGGGGTCAGGGGGGCACCCCATGGGCTGGGGAGACCCCCGAAACCCCCCTCGCTGCACCCCGGGGATGGGAGATCCCAAAAACCCCCCTCGCTGCACCCCGGGGTTGGGGGACCCCCAAAACCCACATTGTTGCACCCCAGCACAGGGACCCTTCGCTCACCTGGGGGGTATGGGGGGGGTCAGGGGGGCACGGGGGGGCACCCCATGGGCTGGGGGGCCCCTAAAATCCCCCCCATTGCACCCCGGGGATGGGGGGCCCCCAAAACCCCCCTCACTGCACCCCATGGGATGGGGGACCCCCAA
>NW_020892589.1:0-545 GCF_003945725.1 Corapipo altera
GACCCACCAGAGACCCCCCAGACCCCCCAGGACCCCCCCAGACCCACGGGTTGGATCTCCAGTGGTTTCTCCCCTGGGTGGTGTTGGGTTGAATTTGGGGGATTTTGGGGGTGGTTTTGGGGGCCTGGGGGGGGGTCTCCAAAATGAGGGGGGGGTCCCCAAAATCCGGGGGGATCCACAGAGACCCCCCCAGACCCATCAGAGACCCCCCAGACCCACAGGGACCCCCCCAGACCCACGGGTTGGATCTCCAGTGGTTTCTCCCCTGGGTGGGGTTGGGTTGAATTTGGGGGATTTTGGGGGTGGTTTTGGGGGCCTTGGGGGTCTCCAAAATCATGGGGGGGGGTCCCCAAAATCCGGGGGGATCCGCAGGGACCCCCCCAGACCCACCAGAGACCCCCCAGACCCCCCAGGACCCCCCCAGACCCACGGGTTGGATCTCCAGTGGTTTCTCCCCTGGGTGGGGTTGGGTTGAATTTGGGGGATTTTGGGGGTGGTTTTGGGGGCCTGGGGGGGGGTCTCCAAAATGAGGGGGGGTCCCCAAA
>NW_020892589.1:645-1168 GCF_003945725.1 Corapipo altera
GGGTCCCCAAAATCCGGGGGGATCCGCAGGGACCCCCCCAGACCCACCAGAGACCCCCCAGACCCCCCAGGACCCCCCCAGACCCACAGGTTGGATCTCAAGTGGTTTCTCCCCTGGGTGGTGTTGGGTTGAATTTGGGGGATTTTGGGGGTCCCCCAAATTTATAGGGACCCCCCCAAATCCAGAAGGACCCCCCCTAAATTTATAGGGACCTCCCTGGACCCATCAGAGACCCCCCCCCAGACCCACAGGTGGGACCCCCCCCGGTTCCTCCCCAGGGTGGGGTCGTCCCAATTTTTTGGGGGCCTGGGGGTCCCCGAATTTGTCAGGACCCCCCTCCCAAAATCCAAATAAAGATCTGGGACACCCCCCCCCCCAAAAAAGGGGTTCTTTGGGGGAGCTCTGGGGGGGTTGGGGGGCTCTGAGGGGGTTGTTTGGGGGATTTTTGGGCTCAAGATGATTTTGGGGTGAATTTGGGGGATTTTGGTACCTCCAGGTCTGGGGGGGGCTCTGGGACCCTTCA
>NW_020892590.1:0-1168 GCF_003945725.1 Corapipo altera
TCTTTCTCCTTTTAGTGGGGATTTACCCCCTTCCAACTTGCAGCCTTCCAACAGCATGAGGAGATGGAGTGCCTTCTGAAACAAGCAGCTGACAGGCATGCTCAAGGCCAGGGGGAAAGGTGAGGGCTTTGTCAAAACAGCCCATGGGTCTTCTGGGTAGCCTGCAAGTGTGACCCAGACGAGGGGCGTGACAATGAGCTGGGAAAAAGAAGGAGCAGCCCCGTGGAAGCAGTTCCCCGTGGGACTGGTAAATGCAGGTCTGCACTTGGCTGCTCTCCTACCTCAGGGGCTCTCGTCCTTTGCCTGCTGAGGTCTGCAAGAAAGCCTTGTCTGTGGTGCCCTCTCCCCACACAGAGCCAGAGCCACGGGGAAACTTGCCAGTAGCTCAGCAGCGTGGCTGCTCTGCAGGCCAGGGGGGTTTACGGCAAGGCAGAGTTGGTGCGTTAAGTGCTCTGAAGGGAAGTGCTGGGGGAAAGAGAAGCAACACTGTCCCAGGGGACACGAGGGGCTCTGAGCACACAGGAGAAAACTTCCTGCCATGGAGATGGTCAGGGGGTCGAAGGGCTTGCCCCGGGAGTTTGTGCAGCCGCATCTGGGGGGAATTTGAAGAGCAGTGCAAGGAGCCCTGAACAGCATGACCTGAGCTGGTAGTTGAGGCTGCTTTAGGGAGGCCCCTTCTAAGATAAATTCTCCAATGCTTCCATGGACTTGGCTTTGCTTTCACGGAGCTTGTAGGAAAGGGGGAAAGAGCTGTTTTGGGAGTAAGCAGGCGAAAAATGATGCAGGATGAGACATGTTTCCGATGAAATTTTGGATGCTTTAGGACTGCTTTTGTGGTTCCTGGAAGCCATGAGGCTCACCTGGAGGAAGATAATCTGCGCTTGCAGGAGGAGTTGAACAGGGCTGAGCTGGAGGTATGGAAAGCCTGTCCCTACAGGGATAAACCTGGCAGTGCCTGTTGCTTCCTATCCATCCTGAAAATGGACAAACCAGTATTCTGGCATCCTCTGCTTCTGCTCAGGGGCTGCTGGGTGCCTCTCTCTGCACCACAGTTTGGGTCTTTCCCACTTCAGAAAACTCCCCGTGCTCCCCTGGTGCAATCCTGGGCTCCTGAGCACATGTGCCAGAGCACTTGGCCTCTGACACTTGCCAGACACCTTCCTTTAGG
>NW_020892591.1:0-1167 GCF_003945725.1 Corapipo altera
AAGGACAAGGCCCTGATTTCCAGCTGTCTCTCTATGTCCCTCCTCCCTTGGCAGCAGCACTGTGGCATTTCCCTGCCATCCCCTGCTGCCTGGGCTCTCTTTGTTCTCATCAGTGGGTTTTCTGAGCCAGTGTGGGGTTTGGAGGTGTCAGATTCCTGTGCAGACACAACCCCTTTGGGTGCTGCTGTGGGGATGTGTCTGTGGGAGCCAAGTGCCCAAGTGCCCTCCAGGCACCTTCAGGGTCTTCAGCTGTTTGCCTGGGTGTCCTGCAGGGCTGCAGGTGCCCTCCAGAAGGGCACAGCTCTGCCATAGCATCTCTGTGCTGCACAGGATCCCCATGGAGAAAAGTCCTCAGTGCGAAATCCATGGAAATGCTCTGGGCAGCTGCAGTGAGCATTTTGTGTCTCACTTTGGGAGGGGAGAGATGAAAAGGTGAGCAGTGTGTCAATCTGTTCTTTGGACTTGGATTCCTGGATCTCTGTGCAGTTACTTTTTGGGGGAACAGTTGAGTGTGGTACTCCTCCATCTCCAAGCTGCCAGCACAGGGCAGCTGAGCCCAGGACTGATGGGCAGAGCAGCTCTTCTCTCTGCACTAAGGGACCGTCCCTGTGCCCCTCAGAACCCACAAGACTTGACCTGCAGTGTAATAGAAATGTCAGGGATTTCAAACCTCCACAACCACTCCGAACTGTGGCAGGTTCAAGTGGGTGAACAAATCCAAAGAATTCCCTCAGCTCAGTCCTTCATTTGGGCAAATTGCAAACAGCAAAATTGAGAAGCTTTTTGATGTATCATGAGTTTATTTGATTTGAGATCACCCTTCATTCCAGGTTCCCTCTCCCAGCAGAGCAAGAAGGAGTCCTTGGGAGCCCATCACAATTTTTTTTGCTTCCAATGGTCCCCTCAGCCAACAAAAGGTAGAACTCAGGGGAGGGAGCTGCAGGGAGATCTGAGTGAGGAGAGGGAGCCTGAGAGTGGGGTGGCTGTGAGACGTGTAATATTTGGCTGCAGAAGCCTGGTCTAACCCAGCTGTGACTTTTCCTCCTCAACAGATCATAATACCCAGGGGAAGCAAATGTCCAACAGCAGCTCCTTCACCCAGTTCCTCCTCCTGGCATTTGCAGACAGGCGGGAGCTGCAGCTCCTGCACTTCTGGCTCTTCCTGGC
>NW_020892592.1:0-716 GCF_003945725.1 Corapipo altera
CTCTCATTGTCCCCCCCATCCCAAGCCCCCGTGGGTGCTCTCTCATTGTCCCCAAGCCCCCGTGGGTGCTCAGCCCCCTCCCGGCCGGGGGCAGTGCAGCCGCGTGTCCGGTGTCCGGCGGTGTCCGGGCAGGGGACAGGGGACAATCCCCCTCTCCGGTTCCCGGAAGCCTCCCCGCTCTGTGGCCCCGCACCCCCGGCCGCCGGGTCCCCCCCTCCGTGTCCCCCCCGTGTCCCCCCCGCCGGGGCACCGCGCCCGGCCGGACGCCACGGCCCCGCCGCCGCTCACATTTTCCACTCTCCAGCCCAAATCCTGCCCCGCACCCTGGGGAAAACTTCGGGGGGGGCGGGGGAGAAGGAGCCTGAGGAAGAGGAGGGTGAGGAAGCACCACCCCGGGCCCACCTCCTGCTCCCGAACTGCCCCTCACGCCGGGGGCACCTCAAACCCCCCCGGTTTGGGTGTTCCCCCCCCCCGCTCCAGCCGGGATGTCACCCCGCCAAAAACAACCGGGATGTGGCCTCTCCAATCTTTAAGTGCCCCCCAAATCTGGATGTGCCCCCCCCCTTTACTTCATCCGGGCGAGGAAGAGGAGGTGACGCACCACAGGAATAATAACCGGGGGGGTTATTAATAGCCGACCTCCCCCCCGGCTCATTGTTCCCCCAAGGTCGCGTTAAAAGGTGTTTCCCCCCCCAAAAAAACCCCTCCTTCCCCCC
>NW_020892592.1:816-1167 GCF_003945725.1 Corapipo altera
CCCCCCCCTTTACTTCATCCGGGCGAGGAAGAGGAGGTGACGCACCACAGGAATAATAACCGGGGGGGTTATTAATAGCCGACCTCCCCCCCGGCTCATTGTTCCCCCAAGGTCGCGTTAAAAGGTGTTTCCCCCCAAAAAAAACCCCCTCCTCCCCCCCAGGACTGAGCCACCCCCGGGGGGGGGGGGGGGGGGGGTCACCCCGGGTTTGGGGGGGGCTGCCAGCACAGCTGGTGGGATGCTGGTCCCGGGGGGGGGTCCAGGCAGCTGCTTCACCCCCCCACACACACACAGCCGCCCCCGGGATTTGGGGGTGAAACAGCTGCAGGGTCAAAGTCCCTCCGGGGGGGG
>NW_020892593.1:0-1167 GCF_003945725.1 Corapipo altera
TGACGGTCCCATGGGAGTCTTTGGGCACAGGGGGGTTGGGAAAAGGGAGGTGGCCCCCTGAGCTCCCAACTTCCTGTGGGGTGCTGGGGGCTGCTGGATCCAATCTCAGCCTTGCATTATGCCAACACTTTCAGTTTAGAGGAATTACAGAGGTGTGACTGAACCACTTTTGTCCCCCAGCTTTTAATGATGGCAAATCAGATCTATTGATAGAAATTAATTGTTATAGGTTACAAATAACCAGACAAAAGATCTTCATCAGAATTATTTACTGCACAGTATAAACACTAAAACTACCAGGAGTACAGGATAAGATAAGACAGTGCTCTACACTAAAGCAATTGTTGAAGCAATTCTACTCAAGCTGGCACAAAAGCAATAATTCTTAATTAGAGAGGGATGGAACTCCCCCAGACCAACACTCGGGGGGAGATCTCTGCTCTCAACCTCCAGCAGTGACCTTGGGGGGTCCCCAGCCAAGGCAGGAATCTCCACACACCCCCCAGGAAGGGTTCTGTTGGAAGAAGCTGCCCCTGGGAAAGGGGACTGGCCCTTTGTGGTCAAAAGGGATGGACTGACAGTCACTGGACTCCAGGGTTGCCTCCAAATCAGGGGGTTCATTCGGGGTGGAAGCAGCGGTCAAAGCTCTTCCTGCAGTTGGGGCACCCTTACCGGTGGGTCCGTTGGTGTCTGGTCAAGTTACTGCTCCGGGTGAAGCTCTTCCCACACTCCCCACACTTGTAGGGCCTCTCCCCGGTGTGGATGCGCCGGTGCCTGATGAGGGTGGAGTTCCGGTTGAAGCCCTTCCCACAGTCACTGCAGCAGAAGGGCCTCTCATCCGTGTGTGTCTGCTCATGGCTGAGGAGATGTGAGCTGGTCGGAAACCTCTTCCCACATTCCAAGCACTTGTAGGGCCGTTCCCCGGTGTGGATGCAATGGTGGCGGATCAGGTGAGAGTTCTGCTTGAAGCTCTTCCCACATTCCAAGCATTTGTAGGGCTGTTCCCCACTGTGGATGTGCTGGTGGGTGATGAGGTTGGACCTGCAGTTGAAGCTCTTCCCACATTTCTGCCACATGTAGGGCTGTTCTCCAGTGTGGATGCGCTGGTGTCGGATCAGGATGAAGTTCTCCCTGAAGCTCTTCCCACATTCCCCACACGTGTAGGGT
>NW_020892594.1:0-1167 GCF_003945725.1 Corapipo altera
CCAGGACCCCCCAAACCCCCCAGGACCCCCAAACCCACCCAGGGACCCCCAGGACCCCCAAGGACGCCCCCCAAAACCCACCGAGCCCCAGGTCCCGGCTCCGGTAGTTCTCGCCGAAGGACACGAGGCCGATGGCGAGGGTCTGCAGGAACGGCCGCAGCGACGGCACGAACTGGGGGCAACGGGGTCACCGGGGGTCATCAGGGGTCAACAGGGGTCATCAGGGGTCAACAGGGGTCAACAGGGGTCATCAGGGGTCAACAGGGGTCAACAGGGGTCAAGACTGATGGTCAACCCAAGGCCAACCCAACTGATGGTCAATCCATGGTCAAGGTCAACCCAAGGCAAGACCAACCCAAGTGATGGTCAACCCAGTGGTCGCCGGGGTCATCAGGGGTCATCAGGGGTCAACAGGGGTCAACAGGGGTCATCAGGGGTCAACAGGGGTCAAGACCGATGGTCAACCCAAGACCAACCCAACTGATGGTCAACGAAGTCAAGAGGAACCCAATGGTCAACCCAAGGGTCACCAGGGGTCATCCAGGGTCAATAGGGGTCACCAGGGGTCACCAGGGGTCACCAGGGGTCAAGGCCAACCCACGTGATGGTCAACGAAGTCAAGAGGAACCCAATGGATGGTCAAGATCAACTCAAGACCAACCCAACGGTCAAGACCAACCCAACTGATGGTCAACGAAGTCAAGACCAATCCAATGGTCAACTCAACCGATGGTCAACCCAAGAGTAACCCAAATGTCCCCAAATGCCCCCTGGAACCCCAAAAACGCCCGTTGGCCATCGGTTGGGTCGTCCCGACGTTCCGATGACCCTTTTCCTCCAGATCTCCAATCCCATCCCAATGTCCCTTCTCCTCCTGGTTCCTCCACCCCACCCCAACATCCCAAAGACCCCAAAGACCCCAAAATGTCCCCAATCCCCCCCGATCCTCACCTGGAAGCCCAAACACCTCCCGGAGAAGCAGCCGTTGACCATCAGTTGGGTCAACTCAACATCCCGATGACCCTTTTCCCCCCAGGCCTCCAATTCTTCTCCTCCTGGTTCCTCCACCCCACCCCAACATCCCAAAGACCCCAAAGACCCCAAAATGTCCCCAAAACACCCCAACTCTTACCTGGAAGCCCAAAAACACCCGTTGGCCATCGGTTG
>NW_020892595.1:0-1167 GCF_003945725.1 Corapipo altera
TTTGTAACAAACCGCGTCCCGCCCCCGTTCGTTCGGCACCGGCCGCCCTCGTGTTTCGGAGCGGGAACGAGCCGCCCGGGGCCGCCGCGCTCCCGCCCAGCGCCGGCCGGGCCGGGCCCGAGCCCGCCGCGCGCCCCCGGCGGATCGTCCGAACGCCCCAGCACGGGGGGAACGAGGGAGGAGGAGGAGGACGGGGAACGAACGGGGGCGGGACGCGGTTTGTTACAAAACCGAGGCTTAAAACTTGAAGCGAGTGGTATTTATTATCGCTTTGGGGGAACTCCAAGCTCGAGCTTCCTTACATAGAAAATTTGTTTGAAAGTCAGCTCTTGCGTGGTCTTCAGGTCAGGCTGCTGCTTACAGATTAACTGATAATAGCCTTACATTTTGACAGAGCAAAAGCAGGTTATTTCTGGCTCCCCCTGCGAAGGACACCTTTTGTTAGGTATTATTTTTAGACAGCCATTACAGCTATATTCGAAAACTGGAGGATTTTACTGCAATACATTTCTGTGAGGTAGCTGCACCCACATCCTTAAAAAACAACTTTTAGCTGGCCCAGCCTGACACAAACATTTGCCTGTGCCTATCACAAGTCCTGAGTATAGTAAAAAGCAAGTGGTTGAGAGTAGGTGTGATTCTCTTTGCCCATCAGTAACCATCCACTAAGCGAAGTCCCTTCAAAACAATTTACCAATTCATTTTTATGTTTTTTCTAGCCCTAATATGTTTGCTTGCCTACAATAAATTTATGACTAGGATATCAGAAATAGATGCACCTGTCATTGTAGAAAGTGAATTAAGGTCCAGAGAGTTTAAGTAACTTTGCTAAGGAAACGTTGTAGAATAGGCAAAGTACTCTCCAACTCCCTTTTTCCTCATCAGGGACCATTCAGCATGAGGATCTCTGAACAAAACAGAAGCTATTAAAGCACCTAACACTTGTGCAGTGCATTCAGGATCAAACAGGTACAGTACCTTCAATTTTAAATACAAGACAGTTTGTATGAACTATGGAGGCCATCTGTACATTTGTGTACTTGCCTGTGAGGAACTACTCTCTGATTATATTCCTTAAGTGATCCTACAATCAGTCTCAGGGGTCTCACAACATGCTGATGGTAAGTTAGTGCTGTTGCACTGGAATTATTAAGAGGGAGCAGCATA
>NW_020892596.1:0-1167 GCF_003945725.1 Corapipo altera
GTGGGAAAACGGGGAAGACATAAAAATTTTCTTAAGGAAAGCTGTTCTTTGGTGTTTGATCTTCGTGAGCGGAGAGGAAGGAATGCCGGCTGCTGGGCGCCTGCAGCAGGGCGGCTGGAGGGGCACTGAGCCCTGCGACACGGGGAATGAGGGACATGTGCAGGAATTTATTGGCTCCAACCTCTGGAAGGCCTTTCCGTCTGAACTGCTGTGGATCAGAGGCAGCGGGCGGCAGATCAACTAAGCCTCGATCTCCCACACTCTCTCTCTCCAGACCTGTTTCCCAGGACATTTCCAGCCCTTCAGGATCGGCAGGACTCGCCCCCACCCCTGCACAGCCAGCCCCCCTCTTTCCGAGGCTCCAGGAGTCCTTCCCTCCTGCCAGGCCAAACCACAGTTCCCTCCTGTTCCCTGCCCACACGGTCAGCACGCAGGGAGGGAATGCACGGCCCGGGGGCTGCTCCAGCTCCCAGCCACCCCTCTTGGTAAGGAAACTTCCCTGCATGCAGGAGGCCTTCTGGCAGTCACACTTCCACCACCAGAGACTGTCACTGCTGGAACCAAAGCCTTGTCACAGGGGCTCCAGCGAGCCCAAGGGTCCCTGCTTGACTCCCCACGCCCCCCAACTCACACAGTCAGACCACGTTTCCATACCAGTTCAACCCCAGGTTTCCCATAGCAGAGACTCAGATTCTCGTTCCACAAAGCCATTTATTCACAGCGCAGGAACAGAAACAGCTTGAGCTGGTGTCTCTGAGCACGGACCTTGAACCCCCGGGGCTTTTGTACTTTTGCAGTCTAAGCACACAAAGTCTTAGCTCTCCCTCCCGAGTCTCCAGTTCCTGCCCCATCTCTGAGTGTCCGATCCCCTCCCCGTGCCTCGAGGTCCTGCCACCCAAAGCTCA
The DNA here is from genome assembly GCF_003945725.1 of Corapipo altera. Lineage (NCBI taxonomy): Eukaryota > Metazoa > Chordata > Aves > Passeriformes > Pipridae > Corapipo > Corapipo altera. The sequence goes on from NW_020892596.1 coordinate 906, forward strand.
ACCTACAGCTCCCACTGCAGCTGCACCCCGAGCTCCCTCACCAAATGTATTCCTCAACATCTGTGCTTTCCAGCTGCAATTGCACACACTTGCCCTCCTGGGAGCGCATACTTGAGCTGATGGAACTCCCTTAGCACTGCCCAAGGGTGCAGATGTGTGTGAACACGTGCCCTTGTGGCTGAGCGCTCAGCACAGGAGAGGGAATTTGTGGCGCAGCTGGTGCTGCTCCTCCACTTGCTGAACAGGAGAAGAGCTGCAGCTG
>NW_020892597.1:0-1166 GCF_003945725.1 Corapipo altera
GGGATGATGGTTGAAATCAAAATCTGGGGAGGCCTGGCAGAGTGATCCCAGGGATGGGCAAAGACAATTTGTACCTCCAGGGGATTTGACTTTTGGGTGAGAACAACCTCTACTGTTGAATTGCACATGTAATACTGGTTGCTGAATGCCACTGACACTGTGTCCTCTAAGTGCCATGGAGAATGAGAATGCACTGCTCCAGTTACACCAGTGATGGACTAAATGAACTCAGCCAACAGCTTGGGCCTCTGACTACTGAAATAATACCTTTGCTTGTTTAGAGTTCTATGGATATAGTTGAAATTTGTTAAAGCTGAGCAGGATGTGGATGGTATAGACTAATGGGTGGGTAATGCCCTGGATTCAGAGATAGGAGGTGGAGTTTTAGCACTGGATGTTCAATACCATCCATGTCACATCTGGGGGGTGTTTTTTGGCAGGAAAGGCCGAGTACCAGAATCCAGAAATGTGTTATTTTTGCTCCCACTCTCCAGGGGAAAGGTGTCAGGATCAACCTCTGTGGATCCAGTCCCTGCCACCACCAGCAGTCCCCTCCTCATCCCTTGGAGCCACAGCTGCAACTAGTCGAGCTGAACAAAGCAGTGAAATGAGGACTCGAGAGGGAGCTGGAAGACAGCAGCGGTGTGGGAGGCGGCCCCAGGGAAGGGAGCAGCAGGAGTAACCCCCAGTGCCCTGAGCCAAGCCCAAAAGGAGAGCTCTGGAGCCACCCCACAGTGCCCAGAGACAGAGAGAGGAGCCACTGCAGAGCTGCCCGTGGCTAAGCCCCAGCTGCCACACAGAACCAACCCCCAGCACAGTGGAGCTTTTGTCCCCATTTTGCCACAGTTTTCTGGGCTGAAGGAAGGGAAAGAGTTGCTGTGGGAGCCCCCTGCCCCTTTGCCTTTGTCTGGGGCAAACACATGGAGCCAGCAGCATGGGAATGGCTGCACCTTGGTTTTCTCCCAGGGGGCCAGGGGAAACCTTCCCTTGGTGTGGGGAAACCAGGGCAGGCACTCTCTCTGGGGAGGGTTTTTGTTTGATTAGTGGTGAATGGCCTTGCTCTGTATAAACCGTTCTCTCTCTTCTACAGCTCGCAGGACTGGAATACTGTCATGGATGGCTATGGACATTTTAGGAATGACAAGTCAGCAAGGCCAGGTGGTGGA
>NW_020892598.1:0-487 GCF_003945725.1 Corapipo altera
CCCGGGCAGCGACCCCCGGGCAGCGACCCCCGGGCCCCCGGCGAGTGGTCCCCGGTGCGCGGCCCCGGGGGAGGGATCCCCCGTGCGCGGCCCACCGCGAGTGGCCGCTGGTGAGCGACACCCGGCGAGTGACCCTGAGTAAGTGACACCCGGTGAGCGACCCGCGGTGAAGAAGCCTCGGTAAGTGACCCCTGGGGAGGGACCCCCGGTGAGCGACCCGCGGTGAACAACTCCTGGCAAGTGACCCCCGGGGAGGGAGCCCCGGTAAGTCACATCCGGGCAGGGTCCCCCGGTGAGTGAGCCCCGGGCAGGGTCCCCGGTGAGTGAGCCCCGGGCAGGGTCCCCCGGTGTGTGAGCCCCGGGCAGGGTCCCCCGGTGAGTGACCCCCGGGCAGGGTCCCCCGGTGAGTGAGCCCCGGGCAGGGTCCCCGGTGCGCGGCCCCCGGGGGTGTCGGGCCGGGGGTGGGCGCGTCCCTTCCCCGTGCAGA
>NW_020892598.1:587-1166 GCF_003945725.1 Corapipo altera
GTAAGTGACCCCTGGGGAGGGACCCCCGGTGAGCGACCCGCGGTGAAAAACCCCTGGCAAGTGACCCCCGGGGAGGGAGCCCCGGTAAGTCACATCCGGGGAGGGTCCCCCTGTGAGTGAGCCCCGGGCAGGGTCCCCCTGTGAGTGAGCCCCGGGCAGGGTCCCCCGGTGAGTGAGCCCCGGGGAGGGACCCCCGGTGAGTGACCCCCGGGCAGGGTCCCCCGGTGAGTGAGCCCCGGGCAGGGTCCCCCCGGTGAGTGAGCCCCGGGCAGGGTCCCCCGGTGAGTGAACCTCGGGCAGGGTCCCCCGGTGAGTGACCCCCGGGGAGGGACCCCCGGTGAGTGAGCCCCGGGCAGGGTCCCCCGGTGAGTGAGCCCCGGGGAGGGACCCGCGGTGAGTGAGCCCCGGGCAGGGTCCCCGGTACGCGGCCCCCGGGGGTGTCGGGCCGGGGGTGGGCGCGTCCCTTCCCCGTGCAGAGCCGAGCGGGGCCGTGGCGGGAGCGGGGCCGGAGCGGAGCCGGCCGGGGGGGCAGAGGGGAGCCCTGAGCCGCCTTGTGCCGAGGGGGCTGCTGGAAAGGAG
>NW_020892599.1:0-533 GCF_003945725.1 Corapipo altera
GGGGGTCTTGGGGTGGAATTAGAGTGATTTTGGGGGTCCGGGGGGGGATTCTGGGGGATTTTTGGGGGTCCTGGGGGGATTTTGGGGGGTCCTGGGGTGGTTTTGGGGGATTTTTGGGGCCCTGGTGAGGGGGGTTGGGGCGTCCTGGGGGGATTTTGGGGGCCTTGGGGGAGATTTTGGGGGGGTTTGGGACCAGTTTGGGGAAGTTTTGGGGAATTTTTGGGTGGTTTGGGGATTTTTTGGGGGAGTTGGGGGCATTTTTTTGGGGGGGTGGTGGTTTTGAGGGGGTTTTGGGTGGGTTTAGGGAGGTTTTGGGTTGTTTGGGGGAGGTTTGGGTGGTTTTGAGGGGGTTTTGGGTGGATTTGGGGAGGTTTTGGGTGGGTTTGGGGGGATTTGGGTGGTTTTGGGGTGTTTTTTGGGTGGGTTTGGGGAGTTTTTGGATGGGTTTGGGGGAGTCTTAGACCAGTTTGGGGACGTTTTGGGGAATTTTTGGGTGGTTTGGGTGTTTTTGGTTGGGTTTGGGGAGTTTTTGG
>NW_020892599.1:633-1166 GCF_003945725.1 Corapipo altera
GGGGGTCTTGGGGTGGAATTAGAGTGATTTTGGGGGTCCGGGGGGGGATTCTGGGGGATTTTTGGGGGTCCTGGGGGGATTTTGGGGGGTCCTGGGGTGGTTTTGGGGGATTTTTGGGGCCCTGGTGAGGGGGGTTGGGGCGTCCTGGGGGGATTTTGGGGGCCTTGGGGGAGATTTTGGGGGGGTTTGGGACCAGTTTGGGGAAGTTTTGGGGAATTTTTGGGTGGTTTGGGGATTTTTTGGGGGAGTTGGGGGCATTTTTTTGGGGGGGTGGTGGTTTTGAGGGGGTTTTGGGTGGGTTTAGGGAGGTTTTGGGTTGTTTGGGGGAGGTTTGGGTGGTTTTGAGGGGGTTTTGGGTGGATTTGGGGAGGTTTTGGGTGGGTTTGGGGGGATTTGGGTGGTTTTGGGGTGTTTTTTGGGTGGGTTTGGGGAGTTTTTGGATGGGTTTGGGGGAGTCTTAGACCAGTTTGGGGACGTTTTGGGGAATTTTTGGGTGGTTTGGGTGTTTTTGGTTGGGTTTGGGGAGTTTTTGG
>NW_020892600.1:0-1166 GCF_003945725.1 Corapipo altera
ATGCTCTATGGGGATGGTTAGACCGCTGGAAGAAGATGAACTGGAGGAGTGGAGGAAAACCCATCTGGGCTGCTGACTTGTGGCAGGACATCGCTGCCAGAGCAAAGAGACTGAATGTGAGAGTCCACCATGTAGATGCCCATGTGTCCAAGAAGCGAGCTAATGAAGAACATAATAACAACAGAGAAGCGGACCAAGCTGCACAGATAGGTGTGTCACAAGTAGACCTAGACTGGCAGCAGAAGGGAGAGTTGTTCTTAGCTCGATGGGCCCATGATGCTTCCGGTCATCAAGGCCGAGATGCCACCTACAGATGGGCACGAGACCGAGGGGTGGATTTAACCATGGATATCATTTCTGAAGTTATCCATGATTGTGAGACTTGTGCCGCTATTAAGCAGGCGAAAAGACTGAAGCCCCTGTGGTATGGTGTACGATGGGATAAGTATAAGTATGGAGAGGCATGGCAGGTTGATTATATCAAACTGCCACAGACCCACCAAGGTAAGTGCTATGTACTTACCATGGTGGAAGCAACAACGGGATGGTTAGAGACTTTTTCAGTACCCCACGCAAAGGCCCGGAATACCATTCTGGGCCTTGAAAAGCAAGTCCTATGGAGACACGGGACCCCAGAACGTATTGAGTCAGACAATGGGCCTCATTTCAAAAATAAATTAGTTACCACTTGGGCGAGGGAACATGGTATCGAATGGGTGTACCACATTCCTTATCATGCACCAGTTGCTGGGAAGGTTGAGAGATACAACGGATTATTAAAGACCACTCTAAAGTCATTAGGTGAAGGAACTTATAAAAACTGAGACAAAAACTTAGCCGAGGCTACCTGGCTAGTTAACACCAGGGGTTCTATCAATCGAGCTGGCCCTGCACAGGCAGAATCCCTTCACATTGTTGATGGAGATAAAGTTCCAGCAGTCTATTTGAGGGGAATGCTAGGGAAAGCTGTTTGGATTACCCCTGCCTCAGACCAAGACAAACCCATTCGTGGGATTGTCTTTGCTCAAGGGCCAGGACATACGTGGTGGGTAATGAGGAAGGATGGAGTCATCCAGTGTGTACCTCAAGAAAATTTAGCCTTAGGAAAAAACTGATTGTATGTCCTAAGTTGTGTTCTTACAGGAAGCCAGTCACCAGATGAGAGA
>NW_020892601.1:0-1166 GCF_003945725.1 Corapipo altera
ACGCGGGGAGGGGCGGGGCCGGGGCGGCTCCGGGTCCCTCCGCCGCCCCGGGCTGTCCCGCCGGCTCGAGGCCGCCGCCGTCTTCGGGTCGGCACGGGCAGCACACCCCGCCGCCCCCGTTCTCGACCCCGCTCTCCGTTTGGGACAGAGCTGCGCGGGGTGCCCAGGGCTTTCGGGGCGTGTGGTGACGACAGTCCCGAGCAGGCAGGGATAGCTCTCAGTGGAGACCAGGCAGGGGCCGGAGTAGTCCAGGGCCCGGGCCGTGGGGTCCCGGAGATGTCGGGAGCTGCGGCACTCACGGCCTCGCCGACCGGCGGCAGGATGACCGTCTTGAGCGTCCTGTCTTTGATGCGGGCGCGGCGGCGCGTCTCCATGAGGGGCCGGAGCCTCTGCCGACAGACGGGGCGGCCCGGGGTGCGGGGGGCCGGGAGTGCCGTAGTCTCACCTTGCGCGGCTCGGTGGAGGCGGGTGGGGCGCGGCGCCCAGTGGGGACGTGTTGCTCCGGCGCTCGGTACCAGCTTTATGAGCCGCCGGCGGAGCAGGGCGGGAGAGCCGGACAGGCAGGGCGGGGGGCAGGCAGGGAGAGAGGCGGCAGGACGGCCTTGCCGCTGTCCTCAGTGCTGATCGACAGGCGCCGTCGCTGTCCGCGGTCCTGACTTTGGGGGGTCCCCGCCTGCCCGCCCACGCCGTCCTCTGCCCGCCCCCGTGCCTGCGGTAGAGGCCGCCGCTGCCCGTTCTGGCCACGGTCCCGCCGTCGATTCCCGCGATGCCGCTCCCCGCGGCAGGCGGAGGCGGGGCAGCCGCCCCTCCAGCGCCCCCCGCTCTGGCCGTGCTGCCGGGACCGACAGCGCACGTCGGGGCTGCCGGAGGAGCCCATCCCCTCAGCGCCTTTCACGTAGGCGGGCGGTGACACCTGTGGGGCCACTCCGAAAGCCGCGGACGGCGGCGCCGGCAGTCGGGCACGATCCGCTCTTGGGATACTCCCGGGCCGGCTTCGGTCCCGTCCCGGCCCCGGTCCCAGCCGCCGCCCGGCAAAGCGCGGCTGCCCCGGCCGGGGCCGGGGGAAGCGTTGCAGGGGTCCCGAGCAGCGAGCAGCCGCCGCGCCGTCGGGCGGGGCGGGCGGAGGGGCGGCCCCGAGGGCGGGAGAGGAGGAGCCGGCGGGGCCG
>NW_020892602.1:0-329 GCF_003945725.1 Corapipo altera
GGGGTGAATTTAAAAAGGGGGTGAATTTAAAAAGGGGGTGAATTTAAAAAGGGGGTGAATTATTAAAAAGGGGGTGAATTATTAAAAAGATGATGAATTTAAAAAGGGGGTGAATTTAAAGGGGATGAATTTAAGGGGGGTGAATTTAAGGGGGGTGATTTTAAAAAGGTGGTGAATTTAAAAAGGGGGTGAATTAAAACAGGTGGTGAATTTAAGGGGGGTGAATTTAAAAATGTGGTGAATTTAAAAAGGTGGTGAATTTAAGGGGGGTGAATTTAAAAAGGGGGTGAATTTAAAGGGGGTGAATTTAAAAGGGTGGTGAATTTAAA
>NW_020892602.1:429-783 GCF_003945725.1 Corapipo altera
ATTGAATTTAAAGGGGGTGAATTTAAGGGGGATGAATTTAAAGGGGGTGAATTTAAAGGGGGTGAATTTAAAGGGGGTGAATTTAAAAGGGTGGTGAATTTAAAGGGGGTGAATTTAAAAAGGGGGTGAATTTAAGGGGGGTGAATTTAAGGGGGGTGAATTTAAAAGGGGTGAATTTAAAGGGGGTGAATTTAAAGGGGGTGAATTTAAAGGGGGTGAATTTAAGGGTGGTGAATTTAGAGGTGGTAAATTTAAGGGGGGTGAATTTAAAAAGGGGGTGAATTTAAGGGGGGATGAATTTAAAGGGGATGAATTTAAGGGGGGTGAATTTAAAGGGATTGAATTTAAAGGGGG
>NW_020892602.1:883-1165 GCF_003945725.1 Corapipo altera
GGGGGGTGAATTTAAAGGGGTTGAATTTAAAGGGGTTGAATTTAAAGGGGGTGAATTTAAAAGGGGAGTGAATTTAAAAAGGTGGTGAATTAAAACAGATGGTGAATTTAAGGGGGGTGAATTCAAGGGGGGTGAATTTAAGGGGGGTAAATTTAAGGGGGTTGAATTTAAGGGGGTTGAATTTAAGGGGGTTGAATTTAAGGGGGGTGAATTTAAAGGGGGTGAATTTAAGGGGGGTGAATTTAGAGGTGGTAAATTTAAAGGGGGTGAATTTAAGGGGGG
>NW_020892603.1:0-1165 GCF_003945725.1 Corapipo altera
TCCATGGACACAGGGACACCATCCCAGATCCCTCAGACCCTCCATGGGCACCATCCCTGAACCTCCAGCCCCTCCATGGACATGGGACACGATCCCAGATCCCTCAGGCCCTCCCTGGGCACAGGGAACCATCCCAGATATCCAACTTCAACTTTCCCTGGCACAACCTGAGGCCGTTTTTCCCTCGTTCCCCGGGATCCCGACCCCCTCCCCGGTTCCAACCCCACCGGGAGTTGTGGGGAGCACGAAGGTCCCCCCTGAGCCTCCTTTTCCAGGCCGAGCCCTCAGGGAGCAGGTTCGGGATCCCGGGAAGGGGAAGCGGCCGGAGGAGGGGCCGGAGCGGAGAGGGAGGGTTTGGGGGAGCCCCTTGGAGCGGCCGCTCCCCCCTTCCCGCCCCAATCCCGGGGGGCTCGGCGGGCTGGGAATGTGGGCGAGGGGCCCCCTCGGCCCCCCCAGGGCTGTCCCGGGGGGGGGGGTTGCGATTCCCCGCAGGAATTCGGGAGGGGCGGGAGGGACTCGGAGCAGCGGCTGCTGCGGGAGCGAGGGCGGGGATGGGAGAGGGACCCTCCCGGCCCGCGGGGCACGGGCTGGCACCGGGAGCGGGCACAGGGAACGCCCTGGCACAGGGAACCTGGCACAGGGAACCTGGCACGGCTCCCCTGGCACGGCTCCAGCCCTGGGCACGGCCCTGGCAGCACAACCAGGGAGCGCCGCAGCCTCTGGAATTCCTGCGCTGGTCCGGCCGGGCCGGGCGGAGTCACCGCGGGGCTGGCACGGGGGGGACGGGGACAGGGACCCGGGACAGGGACATGGGAGAGGGACAGGGACAGGGCTGGCACGGGGGGGACAGGGACAGGGACCCAGGACAGGGACCTGGGACAGGGACAGGGCTGGCACGGGGGGACAGGGACAGGGACCCGGGACAGGGACAGGGACCCGGGACAGGGCTGGCACGGGGTACAGGAACAAGGACCCGGGATAGGGACCTGGGACAGAGATAGGGACAGGGACCCGGGAGAGGGACAGGGCTGGCACGGGGGGGCAGGGACAGGGAAAGGGCTGGCAGGACAGGGGTGGCAGGGACAGGGACAGGGCTGGCACGGGGGGCCAGGGACAGGGACAGGGCTGGCAGGACAGGGGTGGCAGGGACAGGGACAGGGCTGGC
>NW_020892604.1:0-1165 GCF_003945725.1 Corapipo altera
AAGGTGGGAAAGGGTGGGAAGGCAAGGAAAAGGGCGGGAAAGAGAAGGGTGGGAAGGGAAGGAAAAAGGTGGGAAAGAGAAGGGTAGGAAGGGAAGGAAAAGGGTGGGAAGGGAAGGAAAAGGGCAGGAAGGGAAGGAAAAGGGTGGGAAGGGAAGGAAAAGGGTGGGAAAGAGAAGGGTGGGAAGGGAAGGAAAAGGGTGGGAAGGGAAGGAAAAGGGTGGGAAGGGAAGGAAAAGGGCGGGAAAGAGAAGGGTGGGAAGGGAAGGAAAAAGGTGGGAAAAAGAGCGAGAAGGAAAAGGGGGGCCCAGAGAGGCCTGACTCACGTTCCTGACGAAGATCTGACAGGCTTTCCGGGCCACTCCCGCCGCGGGGCCTCCGGCTCCTCCCAGGGGTCCGGCGAAGTTGCCGGCGAAGTTGCCCCGCTCCATGTCCATGGGCCTCTCGAAGTTGCTGCCCATGGCCAGTCCCATGCGCTCGATGCCCGCTCCCATGCCCTGCCCCAGGGGGGGCCCCATCCTCTCCATGTTGGCGGCTCCCAGGCGCTCCAGGCCCATCCTCTCCATGCCGGCGGCTCCCATGCGCTCCAGGCCGATCCTCTCCATGGGCGGCGCCCCGATGCGCTCCAGCCCCGCGGGCATCCTCTCCAGGACCTGCCCCATGCCCGCGCCCATCCCGGCGGGCACCATGCGCTCGATGCCCAGCCCCATGCGCTCCATGCCCGAGCCCATGCGCTCCACGCCCGAGCCCATCCTGTCCATGGCGCCGCCCACGCGGTCGATGGCGGCGCCCATGCGGTCGATGCCGAAGCCGATGCCGGAGCCCATGCGCTCGATGCCGGAGCCCATGCGCTCCATGGCCGGGCCCATCCGCTCCATGTTGGGCGCCAGGTGGTCGATGCCCAGCGGTGCCATGCGCTCGATGCCCGAGCCCATCCGCTCCACGTTGGAGCCCATCCGGTCCAGGACCAGCCCCATCCTGTCGATCTCGGAGCCCACCCGCTCCATGCCGTGCCCCATCCCGGCGGGAATCCTCTCGATGCCCGAGCCCATGCGATCGATGCCAGGGGCCATCCTCTCGATGCCAGGAATGCTGGCATTGCCACCACCTGGAACACAACACAGGGATGAGCAGGAATTATCCTGAAAGAATTTATCCTCAGGAATG
>NW_020892605.1:0-1165 GCF_003945725.1 Corapipo altera
GTGTTTTTTGTTTTGGTGTTTTTTGTTTTGGTGTTTTTTGTTTTGGTTTTTTGTTTTGTGGTTTTTTTTGTTTTGGGGTCTTTTTGTTTGTCTTTTGTGGGTTTTTTGTTTGTTTTGTTTTTCGTTTTGTTATTTTTATTTTTGTTTGTTTTTTGTTTGGTTTTTTGGTATTTTTGGTTTTTTGTGTTTTTTTTGTTTGGTTTTTGTTTTTGTTTTGGTTTTTGGTTTTTCTTGGTTTTGTTTCGGTTTTGTTTTGGTTTTTTGTTTGGTTTTTTGTTTTGCTTTTTTTGTTGTTGGGGGTTTTTGTTGTTTTTTGTTTTGTTGGTTTTTTTGTTTGGGTTTTTGTGGGGTTTTTTTATATTTTGGTGGGTTTGTTTGGTTTTTTTTTTTGTTTTGTTGGTTTTTTTTGTGTTGTTATTTTTGTTGTGTTTTGGGTTTTTTTGTATTTATTAAACACAAAATCCTGCCTCTTTGGGCAATGTAATTCAACTATCAGTGTCCCCTCTCTTTAATCTATTTTATACTTAGGACAGAGAACCCCCAGTGTGTTTAATACTGTGCTAATGGAATCATAAGCATATTTACTTGAGTTAGTTTAACTGGACTTTTTTTTTCTCAAAAAATTGATGCATAAACATATTAAACATGCTAGATAGCAACACACTTCAACACTCATCACTCAATTCATCTTACAGTGCCAGCTGTGCATTTATGTGCTAGGAAATGTATTTTAAATGTCTGGGGAATAGCTTACAGAATTTTTTTTAAGCCATGCAAGTTACATAAAGTGTTGGTCTGTGATCAATAAAATTCCATGTTTTCTAGTAGGGCACATTGGAGAAGGTGAGAGTAGTGGCACTCAGGCTACTAATTCCAGAAAATTGCCATGCAATGGTGTTTATGGAGCTTGAATGTCAAGCATTTTAATATTCTCAGCTTGACTCAGCCAGATTTAATTATTAATAGAAGAACAATGTTCCACGACTGTAAGCCCACCTTGTGCATGAGGAGATACTGCTATTTTCATTCATTGTAAATTCTGTTTAGCACTCCAGTGTTTAAAGGCCAACAGAGAGGCTGATCCCATCGTGCCTGGCATAAAATTTGAAGGAAACAGGTATTCCCTGGCAGGGGGGAAGTGCCTCGTGTCAGTTCTCAGTTGTTA
>NW_020892606.1:0-729 GCF_003945725.1 Corapipo altera
GCATTCCCGTGGCATTCCCGCTGGGAATTCTCACATGTTGACGGGGCTCTCGGCAGCCAAGGCCACGGCCGAGTCCAGGTGAACTTTGCAGGCCCGGCCGTGGACCTGCAGGAACTGAGCCGGGTCCTTTTTCTGGGAAAAGGGGGAAAAAAACGGGATTGGGGAGGAAGGGAAAGGGAGGAGACACTCCCAGGACCCCCCAAACTGGGATTGGGAGCCCTAAAATGGGATTGGGAGCCCTAAAATGGGATTGGGAGCCCCCAAAATGGGATTGGGAGCCCCCAAAATGGGATTGGGAGCCCTAAAATGGGATTGGAAGCCCTAAAATGGGATTGGGAACCCCCAAACTGGGATTGGGACACCCCCCAAACTGGGACAGGGACCCCCCAAACTGGGACAGGGATCCCCCAAACTGGGACAGGGATCCCCCAAACTGGGACAGGGATCCCCCCAAACTGGGACAAGGACCCCTCCAAACTGGGACAGGGACCCTCTAAACTGGGACTAAGACCCTCCAAACTGGGACAAGGACCCCCCAAACTGGGACAAGGACCCCCCAAACTGGGACAGGGACCCTCCAAACTGGGACAAGGACCCCCCAAACTGGGACAAGGACCCCCCAAACTGGGACAGGGACCCTCCAAATTGGGACAAGGACCCCTTAAATTAGGACAAGGACCCTCCAAACTGGGACAGGGACCCCCCAAACTGGGACAGGGACCCCCCAAA
>NW_020892606.1:739-1165 GCF_003945725.1 Corapipo altera
CCCCCCAAACTGGGACAGGGCCCCCCCAAACCGGGCCAGGTCCCCCCGGTGCCTCACGATTTTCTCGTAGTACTCCCGGCGGCGCTCGGCCCGTTTTTTATAATCCACCATCATCCCCCGGAGCTTCCGCTCGTGCTTGCGGGCCTCGTGCCACATCCCGGGAATAACCGGGAATAACCACCGGGAATAACCGGGAACAACCGGGAAAAGGAGCAGGAGGAGGCGGCTGGTCCGGCCCTGAGGGAGCAGAGAGGAATTAGGGGGGAAAGGAGGGGGAAAGAGGGGGAAAAAGGGGGGAAGGAGGAGGAAAAGGAGAGGGAAAAGAGAGGGAAAAGAGAGGGAAAAGAGAGGGAAAGAGGAGGAAAAGGAGGGAAAATCAAGAGGGAAAAGAGAGGGAAAAGAGAGGGAAAGAGGAGGAAAAGGAGG
>NW_020892607.1:0-1038 GCF_003945725.1 Corapipo altera
TCCCACCATCTCCCAGTGCCCTCCCACCATCTCCCAGTGCCCTCCCAGCCCTTCCCAGTCCTTCCCAGTGCCCTCCCAGCCCTTCCCACCATCTCCCAGTGCCCTCCCAGCCCTTCCCAGTGCCCTCCTAGCCCTTCCCAGTGCCCTCCCAGTGCCCTCCCAGCCCTTCCCACCATCTCCCAGTGCCCTCCCAGGGGGGACAAATCCCGGGAAGCCAGGCCCTGGAGCATTCCCAGGGGGTTGGAGCCTCACCTTGTGCAGGGGGTGGATGGAATCCGGGGCGTATCCCGGCGCCGGGATGTGTCCGGAGTGTCCCGAGTGTCCGGAGCCCGGGGAGGGGCCGGGAGAGGGGCCCAACATGGATCCGGGGGAGGGGCCGGGGCCGGGAGAGGGGCCGGGCCGGGGGGTCCCGCCCAGGGGGGGCTCCGGAGTCGCCATCTCAGAGCTGGAGCCGGGAATGGGCACCTGGAGCTGCACCTGGAATGGGGAAAGGGCTGGGAATGGGCATCTGGAATGGGGGAAGGGCTGGGAATGGGCACCTGGAGCTGCACCTGGAACAGGGAAAGGGTTGGGAATGGGCACCTGGAATGGGGGGAGGGCTGGGAATGGGCACCTGGAATGGGGAAAGGGTTGGGAATGGGCACCTGGAGCTGCACCTGGAATGGGGGAGAGCTGGGAATGGGCACCTGGAATGGGGGAGAGCTGGGAATGGGGGGAGAGCTGGGAATGGGTACCTGGAACTGCACCTGGAATGGGGGAGAGCTGGGAATGGGTACCTGGAACAGGGAAAGGGCTGGGAATGGGCACCTGGAGCTGAACCTGGAATAGGGTGAGAGCTGGGAATGGGCACCAGGATCCGGTGGCGGATCCGAGGGAAGGAGGGATGGGGGGAAACCCCTTCCTGATCCAGGACTGGGGGGCAAGAGACCCCCTGCCTCCTTTCAGGCACCAGGAATTCCCTTCCCAATCCAGCCTCAGGCACCAGGAATTCCCTTCCCAATCCATCCCTGAGGCACCAGGAATTCCCTTCCCAATCCA
>NW_020892607.1:1048-1165 GCF_003945725.1 Corapipo altera
CCTTCCCAATCCATCCCTGAGGCACCAGGAATTCCCTTCCCAATCCAGCCTCAATCACCAACAATTCCTTTCCCAAGCCATCCCTCAGGCACCAGGAATTCCCTTCCCAACATTCCC
>NW_020892608.1:0-1165 GCF_003945725.1 Corapipo altera
CACCACAGCCCCTCCCCCACACAGGGGGGTCCCTCCCATCCCAGGGGATTTCTCTGCCCCACAGTGGTTCTCTTTGCCCCACAGAGGTTTTCTCTGCCCCACGGGGGGTCTCTGAGCCCCCCAGGGGGTCTCTCTGCCCCACAGAGGGGTCTCCCTCAGCCCCACGAGGCCTCCTTGTCGGCGGGGTCGAGGGGCAGCGTTTTGGCCACGACTCCGGTGCCGATGGTCCGGGATCCGTCCCGGAGGGTGAAACGTTGGCCCCGCTCCAGAACCATCGGCTGCCGCAGCAGCAGCGACAGGGAGGTGTCCTCCCCCGGCATCACCAGGTCCTGCAATGGGGGGAGATGTGGGGCTGGACCCATAGGATCCGTCCTGACCCATAGAATCTGTCCTGACCCATAGAATCTGTCCTAACCCACCCCACAGCTCCCCCCAGCAACAGGGACAGGGACATGTCCTCACCCGGCATCACCAGGTCCTGCAATGGGGGGAGATGTGGGGCTGGACCCATAGAATTCATCCTGACCCACAGAGAGCACCCTGACCCACCCCACAGCTCCCCCCAGCAACAGGGACAGGGAGGTGTCCTCCCCCGGCATCACCAGGTCCTGCAATGGGGGGAGATGTGGGGCTGGACCCATAGGATCCATCCTGACCCACAGAATCCGTCCTGACCCATAGAATCTGTCCTGACCCACAGAATCCATCCTGACCCACAGATCCCATCCTGACCCACCCCACAGTCGTCCCTGGGCATCACCAGGTCCTGAAATGGCACTGGATGTGGGGTTGGACCCATAGAATTCATCCTGACCCATGGAGACCACTCTGACCCACAGATGCCCCCCAGCCCCATAGATACCTTCCCCTGGGGCAGGATGACCCTGCAGGCGATGTCCCTGTGCCCCCCCCGCCCCCCCAACCCCCCCCAGCCCCACAGATACCTTGCCCTGGGGCAGGATGACCCTGCAGGCAATGTCCCTGTGCCCCACAGATCCCCCCAGCCCCACAGATACCTTCCCCTGGGGCAGGATGACCCTGCAGGCGATGTCCCTGTGCCCCACAGATGCCCCCCAGCCCCACAGATCCCCCCAGCCCCACAGGTACCTTCCCCTGGGGCAGGATGACCCTGCAGGCGATGTCCCTGTGCCCCACAGATCCCCCC
>NW_020892609.1:0-1165 GCF_003945725.1 Corapipo altera
GACATGGTCAGGGAGAATAGTGGGGTTCCTTTAGAGTGATGGAGGTCCCAGCCAAGCTGGGGACTTGAAAAGCACCTCAGCCTTGGATGAGTACAAGGGCCAGAACGGTTGGTCAGTTTGTTTGTCTGTTTGTTTTTGGCTCATCTGCTGCTACTGCCCAGGTTCAGCATGTTCCGGATAAGTTTGCTTTGCTCTGTTACGTCCTGAAAAGGGTGGGCAGTACAAAGGGCTGTTCCTGGGTATCTCCTTATGATTGTATATAAATAGGTGATAGTAAAGCAGGAAATTAAAGACCTGCCCAAACCATTCTAACAGGAACGTAGCCTGTGTGTCCCTGTGTGGTTGCGAGCTATGCTGGCGATAGTACATGCCTTCGGTAGGGTCGCCCATGCCAGACAGGTCAAAACAGCAGGGTCGGATACAATAAATCTATGGGCAGGATGAGCTCATTAGCCTTCTGGCAGTCATCCTAGGAGAAAGACAACTCTAATCTCAAACCCGGGCAGATGGAGCTCGCTTAACCCTGTAAGGCCATCCATCTAAGAGAAGGTCACTCTAATCAAACCTGTGTCCTGAGGATCTCACTGCCACCATCCAAGCTCGCTCGGCCCTGGCAGATGAACCTCAGGATTAAAGGGTGGGTTCAGTTCCGCGCATATTGCATCTCACCTAAAAATCCATTGCGCAGGCTTGAAGGCTCTACCCACATGCAAAAAGTCCTGTAGCGACGGACGAGGGTTGAAACGGCAGGTGAAAGGTGCACTGGAAGCTGCAGACTCAACTCCACATGCAGGCAGTTCAGGATATTGGTCATTTGAGACTGACCGGAGATGACAGTCTCTTGGGGCAGCACCCTGAACGACCAAGCAGCCTTTTCAAGGACAGCACTGCTTGCTCCACTCAGAGAGGGGCCTAGAAAAGGTGGCCTAAACAAAACTCATCTCCACTTTCACCCGGTTGGTTAACCGCAGACCAACAGGCATCTTCTTCCAATGCGGTCGCACAAAGATCAAAAGACAAAGGCATGCACCTGCCTCCAAAGGTGTACCTAAATTAACTCTAGCATGTTGGAACATCAGAACCATGCTTGATTCTGCGGATAGTGGATGTCCTGAGCAGCATTCTGCCCTAATTGCCCATGAACTGGCTCGTCTCAACATCAACG
>NW_020892610.1:0-1165 GCF_003945725.1 Corapipo altera
ATCCCCCCGTGAGACCCTGGTGGGAGAGGCCGTTTTGAAGGGCTCCATGGCACAGGAAGGCAGCGGGGAGGAAAAGGGCCAGAGATCCCCCCGCAGGAGGGGCTCCAAAGCCATCCCAGGGTGCTCTGAGGAGGAAAGAGCCAGCCTGTGCTGGGAAGGTGGCCAGAGCTTGAGGGGGAGCTCTGACCTGGTGATCCCTGAGCAGCCTCCCAGCAGGGATAAGCCCTTCAAGTGCTTGGAATGTGGGAAGAGCTTCAGGCAGAGCACCCACCTGATCCGACACCAGCACATCCACACTGGGGAACGTCCCTACACATGTGGGGAATGTGGGAAGAGCTTCAGCCGGAGCTGCCACCTGATCCGACACCAACGCATCCACACCAGGAAGCAGCCCGGGAAAGGGGTGGGAGAGGGGGACTAAGGGGAGGGTGGAGGGCATGAGCGGGTGTGCACTGGGGGCGCCTTGGTGTCCCCATGCCTTGATCCCTGGTGAGTGGGGGAGGCTGGAGAGAGGGGGGAGCTCGGGCCCCCTGTGCCGAGCCAGCAGTCGGGCTGTTCTGTTGGTGTCAAATTGCCCCTGGTCAGGCTGAACCCAGAGCTCACCCACATGTCAGGGGGCCCGATCCACTCCCTGCTCTCGTTGCACTGGGGAAGTTTTCTGGTGTCCCCCGACCTGTGGGGCTGTTTGGTTACCTTGGGCACAGCTGACCCTTGTGTGGGTCCCCCCTGCGGTGGGGGTTGATGTTGCTGGGTCAGACCCCACCGGCTCCATTGTCAGCCCGGTGCCAGCGGGGGGGACACAGCGGTTTTGGGACCCCCCAGGAATGCTGGGGGTGGGTGTGGAGCCCAGGAGCTGCTGAGTGTGGAGGGCGGAGCAGGGTGATGCTGGAGCTGGGAGACCTGAAGGGGGGAGCACGGAAAGGAAGGAGCCCTGGGATCCCCGGGAGCCTGAAATGGGGGGCATGGGGAAGGGGAAGCCTGGACAGTGGGGACCCCTGGGATCCCTGGGACAACAAAGTGGAGAACCTGGAGAGGGAGAATATCGGGGAATGTTGCACCCTGAAAGTGAGACAGGAGAAGGGACCCTTGGGACCCCCAACACTGCCAGCATCCCTAAGTGAAACTCCTAGCATCCCAGAGAGGGGACACCCTCTGTACCCCAGAG
>NW_020892611.1:0-1165 GCF_003945725.1 Corapipo altera
ACAATTTCATTTTAAGCATTTGTCTATTTGGGTATAGAAACTCCCTGATCACCATGTTGTTTGATGCATTCACATGGATGTTGTATCTGAGTCTGTTCATATTTCCACAGATGGGGTGCTATTTGCCTGTTTTGATGCTCTCTTTAAAACCAGGGAGAGGGATCCAAATTGCTTTATTAGTATACTATATTTATGTCATCATAACATCAGAAGCAATGAGTTTCATTGTAATGTGTATTCAGTCCTGTTTGCCTGTCCTGGTTTGGGTTGCTACCTCTGGGGCCTCATTAAAAATCGCACCCAACCTTTTAGGGGAACAGGGGGGAATGGTTGTTTCCAACCTCTCACCTCCTTATTCCCCTTCAGACCTGCTACAACAGTTTTTGAAAATATTGAGTTCCCTTTTGATGTTAAGGACAGCATAATGTTATTGTTAGTGTTGCTTTGTCTGCTCTGTACTGTGTACACCATGTTTAGGGTCAGAACAGGGCCTTCTAGGGAGGTTGTTTGGATGCCTGCCCTGGGAGTGGATAATGCTGAGTGGCACGGGAAGTGGGAGGACATCGGCCAGTATTTGGAGAAGTTTTCTCCTCCAATGATCTGGAAATTCACCCCTGGACAACTGCAGGATCCTGTTAGCATGATAAGACTGGTGAAGGGAAAATGCTCTGGCAACTCCAGAGATGGTCAGTTCACAGCAACCTGCTGAGCCCTGGCCACTGCCTACCGGACACTACTTGACATGGTACAACACTGTCAGGGGGAGGAGAGAAGGAGCAAATCCACAGGCACCACGATCACCCAAACCACAGCTGAGTCAGAGGGAGAAAGAAATGAATCAACCGGCACCGTGTCCACACAAACCATCGAGGAGCCAGAAGAACAACCGAAACCAATAGCAGTCGCCCCTGTCCAGAAAAGGAAATCAAAGACTAAATCAGTCCGTATAGCAAATGATGACGAAGAGGCAGGACCTTCACATCCACTGGAGGAGACAGAACCAGAAATAATCACTCGGTCCCTATCCCTGGGTGAACTACGTGAGCTCCGGAGAGAGTTCACACGACAGGCGAATGAGTCCATTCTGACCTGGCTGCTCCGAATCTGGGATGCCGCAGCTAACGATACAATTCTAGATGGGAGTGAAGCCAGACAGCTGGGATCC
>NW_020892612.1:0-1164 GCF_003945725.1 Corapipo altera
CAGAAGCAGCCACTCTCTGTCCATAATTCCAGAGCACTATGTTATCACTACACCGTTCATTAAGGTGTACTGCCCTGCGGCTTCGTTGATGGAGCAACGAGTGATTAAGCAGCAGTCTGTGAGCGGGTGTCAACAACCCCAACCTTCCAAATGTACAAGGTCCTCCTACTGGCTGTGCAGGGATTCCTGGCCATGCTCTATCTCCACACAAAAGAAACATTCCTGTAGGGAGTCGACGAGGTGCACTCACTGCTGGAGCACTCCAAGTCCGATTTCTACCTAAATACCGACACCAGAAGGAACTATTTTTATAGAAAGATGATTCAGGGGATAGATCCTGTACTATAGATTCACCACATGTCTGCTCTATTTTATAACCCTTACGATAATTAAAATAGACACAACCCTCTGCAAGTAGTGACCCTAAAATATCTAATTCTTGAAATGGAGCACTAACAGGTAACACATCAGTCCAACTATCAATATGTTCTAGGCATTTGTGTATATTATTACAGTCCTGTTTCAAGAAGCCACGTTGCTGGATGACATCTTGCACCAGGAGAGATGCTTCCGTGTCCTTCAGGGGGATACCAACAAGGCAGGTGTGAAACGGCTGCTCTGGATATGCCATCGATGCACAAAAGGTCGTCTGGTTCAGTTCCTTCATTACTATCACCTAGACATTTCGCTTGTTCCATGGAGTGAACTTTGACAGATCAGGAACCACACTGACGACCTCCAGAGCCAACAGCAGGACGCACACACCACGCAGGTACCCAGCGGGGGCCATCACCTGTTGAGACACCAGCATATCCCCTTCCCCAAGTTATCAACTCATGTGGACCAGACCACTGATCCAAGATAAGATCCCATATCTGCACAGGAGCTTTGCCAGACAGTGGCTGAGTTGACAAAAGAGAGGAGAAATGCCGAAAGGAAGGTGAATAAGGACAGTCACCAGAGAAGGTCAGAAAGTTTAAGACATACACAGCTTTGTCTAGCCTAGACTGAGGGGGTTATCCCCTCATTCCCCCTTTCTATTTTTTAAGCAAGTGCTTCAGGGCACCATACACTCTCTCCATCATAACGTGTCCTGTAGAAGAACGTGAAATAGCCATAACATGAGTGACCCTCTACAAAGCAAAGAAAATTTGGACAGATTTA
>NW_020892613.1:0-1164 GCF_003945725.1 Corapipo altera
AAGAGGAACCTAAGGGAGTCCTTTGAGTTTTCTGAAATGGAAAAAGGTCCGAGACAGCAAGTGGCATTCCCAGAGCACTGGCAAGGCAAACCTCCTTGCTGAAGACACCTTGAGATTGAGTAATGGCCTTATGGGCCATGTTTGCCTGGGATAGCAAGGTCCTGGACGTGAAGTTGGAGGTGTAGATGGTGCCCGCAGTCCTCCTGATGGGTATTGCTGCTAACCAGAAGAATCCCACTGGAACCTGTGGGAAACTGCATTTGGAAAGTAATGGCTCCTTTCTTTCTTTGTTTTTTCCTTTGGGCAGCATCCATTTTTAGAAAAATCCAATAGTCTCACCAACAAGAGTCCTCGGCTCGATGCAGCCAGGAGATTCCTTACAGAGAGGGTCACAACAGCAGCACCAGAACCTCTGCTGGCTCCCTCTGTTTCTGGACAAGAGAGTAAGGAAGAGCAAGCAGAGAAGGAAAACGTCAAAGCAAAGCCTGAAGGAATGAAATCAGGAAGTGCCAGCTTTGGTTAGCACTGCCTTTGGTGTCCTTCAGAGCTGCAAGTTCCTGAGCAGACAGTGCTTGCCATGCATGGCTGAAGAGTGTGAGGGCTGGAGCCCTGCCATGACATGGTGCTTCAGCCCATCCGCTGACACCTGGAAAAGAGGTTTTGATCCTTCCTGTTTAGTCTTTAGATTGCCGTGCAGGATTCCTAGCAGACAGGAGAAACTGTCCCCTGGACGTACCTGCCCCTCCACAGGGCCTATTTCAGAAAATCCATGAAAAATGAACAAGAAAGTGGCCTTGTGTCAAATGACCCTTTTGTTATTGTGTGTAACTCTCCAACCTTGCAAGGGACAGACTGGTGACTGTCCCTGACTCTACTGACTGTCCCCAGGGCAAAAATGTGACACCAGAACCTTTGCTGGCTCCCTCTCTTTCTGGACAAGAGGGTAAAAAAGAGCAAGTGGACAATCAACTCGTGGCTGTTGTTGGAGCAGCAGAGCCTGAAGAAATTAAATCAGTAAGTGCCAGACTACATTAGCATTGCCTTTGGTGTAATTTAGAACTTGTGATTAGAGCAAGCTTGCTTTTCGTGGCTGAAGAGTGTGAGGGCTGGAGTCCTTCCATCACATGGTGCTTCAGCCCAGCCACTGACACCTGGAAAAGGGGT
>NW_020892614.1:0-1164 GCF_003945725.1 Corapipo altera
ATTCGTGGATCCTGGAGGTTGTTTGGGGTCAGGGATGTTTTGGGGGTCCTAGGGCTGGTTTGGAGTTCCCGGGGGTGATTTGGGGGTGCCATGGGGGGGTCATTTGGGGTCCCCCCGGTACCGATCATGCGGTGGAAGGTCTCCTGCAGCTTGGGCAGCTCCAGCACAAACACGTGCTGCTCCCCCGCCTTGTGCGACGCCAGAGCATTGAGGGTCCCGGTGTGGGGCTCGGCCCCCACGGCGAACGTGTACACGTCTGGGGGGGCACGGGGGGTCAGGGCACCCAAAACCACCCCCAAAACCTCACATTTCTGCCATTTTCTCTTTATGTTTCCCGCCATTTTTCCCCTCACGTTTCCCGCCATTTTCCCCTCACGTTTCCCGCCATTTCCCCCTCGCATTTCCCACCATTTTCCCCTCACGTTTCCCACCATTTTCCCCTCACGTTTCCCGCCATTTTCCCCTCACCTTTCCTGCCATTTTCCCCTCACATTTTCCGCCATTTTCCCCCTCACGTTTCCTGCCATTTTTCCCTTCATCTTTCCCACCGTTTTTCCCCCACATTTCCCGCCATTTTCCCCTCACATTTCCCGCCATTTCCCCCTCATGTTTTCCCGCCATTTCCCCCTCATGTTTTCCCACCGTTTTTCCCCTCATGTTTCCCGCCATTTTCCCCCTCATGTTTTCCCGCCCTTTTTCCCCTCATGTTCCCCACCATTTTTCCCCTCACGTTTCCCGCCGTTTTTCCCCTCATATTTTCCCACCGTTTTCCCCTCACGTTTCCCACCATTTTTCCCCTCATGTTTCCCGCCATTTTTCCCCTCACATTTCCCACCATTTTTCCCCTTAGGTCTTCCCGCCATTTTTCCCCTCTCAAAATCACCCCAGACCCCCCCAAATCAACCCCCAAGCTGCCCCCCCCCCCCCCCCCCCCTCTCCCCCCCCAACCGCTGCCCCCCCTCCACAATTCCACGTGTTCTCCCCCCCCAAACCCTCCCCACGGGACCTCCTGTACCCCCCCTGGGACTCCTCACCCAGGAATTCCTCTCGGTCGTGCCGGGGGTCCCTCCCGATGCTCAGCAGCTCCCGGATCTGGTGGATGACGGGCACCGGAGAGCCCCCCATGTTGGCACGGCCTGGGGGGGCACAAGGGGGTTGGGGGGG
>NW_020892615.1:0-1164 GCF_003945725.1 Corapipo altera
CTCTCATCAATCCATAGAAACCACTCAAACATCCATAAAAATCTCTCAGATACCCCCACAAATTTCTCATCTGAGGTGGGGGGGGGGGGGGGGGGATCCCCTCAATCCACGAAAACCCCTCTTAACCCTGGAACATCCGACGGAATTCCGGCCCGGAGCGAAGCCCGGACGCGTTTCCGCGTCTTTTCGAGCGACTTTTTCCCCTCTCTCTCTCTCTCTCTCTCTCTTTCTCTCTTCCCAAAGGGTATCATTTCCCGGAGTGGGCTTATAAAACCGAGTCCAGCCCCGGCTCCAGGCAGATCCAGCTGTGGCACTTCATCCTGGAGCTGCTCCAGAAGGAGGAATTCCGCCACGTCATCGCCTGGCAGCAGGGAGAGTACGGCGAGTTCGTCATCAAGGACCCCGACGAGGTGGCCCGGCTGTGGGGCAGGAGGAAATGCAAACCCCAGATGAACTATGACAAGCTCAGCAGGGCCCTCAGGTGAGGAGGGAAGGGGGTGGAAAGGAGCGTTCCCAGCTTTTTCTGGGGGGGGAAATTTGGGGGGGATTTAGGTCGGGTCGTCTCGGCCCGGCCTTGGGAAGTGGCGGAGGATGAGGTTGGACGGGGTTTGGAGCAGCCCGGTCTGGGGGGGAGGGTGTTGAGGGTCCCTTCCAAAGCATTCCAGGATACTCCCTGTGCTGGTTTAGGTGGGATATTAGGAGCAAATCCTTCCCTGGGAGGGTCCTTTCCAAGCCAAACCATTCCAGGATACTCCCTGTGCTGGTTTAGGTGGGATATTGGGGGTCAATCCTTCCCTGGGAAGGTCCTTTCCAACCCAAAGCATTCCAGGATATTCCCTGTGCTGGTTTAGGTGGGATATTGGGAGCAAATCCTTCCTTAGGAGGATGTTGAGGGTTCTTTCCAACCCAAAGCATTCCAGGATTCCCCCTGGGATACTGGGGGTCAATCCTTCTCTGGGAGGGTCCTTTCCAAGCCAAACCATTCCAGGATTCCCTCTGGGATACTGGGGGTCAATCCTTCCCTGGGAAGGTCCCTTCCAACCCAAAGCATTCCAGGATATTCCCTGTGCTGGTTTAGGTGGGATACTGGGAGCAAATCCTTCCCTGGGAAGGTCCCTTCCAACCCAAAGCATTCCAGGACTTCCCTTGGGATACTGGGGGTCA
>NW_020892616.1:0-110 GCF_003945725.1 Corapipo altera
CCATGTCTCCTATGACATCATATTGTCCTCTGTGACATGACATCCTCGTCTGTGACATCGCATGTCTCCTGTGACATCACAGCTCTCCTGTGACATCACATCCACCTCTG
>NW_020892616.1:210-1164 GCF_003945725.1 Corapipo altera
ACATCACATCCTCCTCTGTGACATCACATCCTCCTCTGTGACATTGCAGGTATCCTATTACAACACATCCTCCTCTGGGACATCACAGCTCTCCTACGAAATCACAGTTCTCCTGTGACATCACATCCTCCTCTGTGACATCACAGCTCTCCTATGACATCACATTCTCCTCTGTGTCATAACAGTTCTCCTGTGACATCACATTGTCCTTTGTTACATCACATCCTTCTCTGTCACATTGCATGTCTCCTATGACATCACATCCTCCTCTGTGACATTACATCGTCCTCTGTGGCATCGCAGGTCTCCTATGACATCATCCTCTTCACATCGAAGAAGTTGCAGGGGTTTGACCTGGAAAAAAAGGTGACTGTCACATACTGGCTTCCTTTCTGCTCCAGCCTACCAAGAGTGGGTATCATACACTTCCCCTCAATCTGCTGGCCTTTCAGAAGTTGCATTCTCTGTCTGCCTCCTTAGAGCAGGGGAAAAGTTTAACACTGGGAAACCTGCTGAAAATAGATCTCAATCAACTGACTGGAAATCCTAAAAATAGAAGTACTCTCTGTTTCTTTTTGCCTTCAGTCAAACTAAGGGAATGGATTTAATAGCACGGAACTGAACTGTGTGCAAACAGCTCTTCCCCTTTGGAATGATTTCACAGCAAGACAGACCAGAGTCTAGGTCTGCACAGTTATCCACAGGGTCACAGGGACAACCTGCTGCTGCAGCCAAAGACACTGTGCAATCCCAGAAAGACAAACTTCTCCAGCTCGTGCCACATCTCCAGGGTCTTTGTGGACTCTTCCCAAGTTTGACAGTTCTGCCTTCCTACTGTTGCCTTGCATTTGCTGAGGCAGTTGGACTAGATGACCTCTCCATCCAAAATGATCCAATGATCCTGGGAGGATGCACTGAGCCAAGACAACCCAGAAAGATGCAGAGTTAGGAAAG
>NW_020892617.1:0-577 GCF_003945725.1 Corapipo altera
AAGGCCACATGTCCCAGCCCAGTCCTTGGGGCCACAGGGTCCCCCCAAAACCCCAGTCCCAGGCCCACATGTCCCTCCCAGACCCCAACCCTGGGGCCACGTGGACCCCCAAACCTCAACCTTGGGGTCACCTGACCCCCCAAACCTCAATCCTGGGGTCACCCGACCCCTCCCGGGGTCCCTGGTACGGCCGCACAATGTCCCTTTGTCCGAGTGTCCGGAACGTTCCGGCCACGTGGCCGGGGCTGGACAGGGATGTCCGGAGTGTCCGGGGTGGGGGGTCCCGGAGCCCCAGTCCCTGATCCAGCACTGGGAGCACTGGTGGCACTGGAAGCACTGGTGGCACTGGGAGCACTGGGCACACTGGGAGCACTGGTGGCACTGGGAGCACTGGGCACACTGGGAGCACTGGTGGCACTGGTATCGCTGGTGCCGCTGGTGCCCCAGGGCGGCACTGGGAGCACTTTTCCCAGTACTGGTGTCACTGGTCCCTCACTGGTGTCACTGGTTCCACTGCTGTCACTGGTCCCTCACTGGTCCCTCACTGGTGTCACTGGTTCCACTGGTGTCACTGGTC
>NW_020892617.1:587-1164 GCF_003945725.1 Corapipo altera
AAGGCCACATGTCCCAGCCCAGTCCTTGGGGCCACAGGGTCCCCCCAAAACCCCAGTCCCAGGCCCACATGTCCCTCCCAGACCCCAACCCTGGGGCCACGTGGACCCCCAAACCTCAACCTTGGGGTCACCTGACCCCCCAAACCTCAATCCTGGGGTCACCCGACCCCTCCCGGGGTCCCTGGTACGGCCGCACAATGTCCCTTTGTCCGAGTGTCCGGAACGTTCCGGCCACGTGGCCGGGGCTGGACAGGGATGTCCGGAGTGTCCGGGGTGGGGGGTCCCGGAGCCCCAGTCCCTGATCCAGCACTGGGAGCACTGGTGGCACTGGAAGCACTGGTGGCACTGGGAGCACTGGGCACACTGGGAGCACTGGTGGCACTGGGAGCACTGGGCACACTGGGAGCACTGGTGGCACTGGTATCGCTGGTGCCGCTGGTGCCCCAGGGCGGCACTGGGAGCACTTTTCCCAGTACTGGTGTCACTGGTCCCTCACTGGTGTCACTGGTTCCACTGCTGTCACTGGTCCCTCACTGGTCCCTCACTGGTGTCACTGGTTCCACTGGTGTCACTGGTC
>NW_020892618.1:0-577 GCF_003945725.1 Corapipo altera
TTTTTTCCCCTTTTTTCCCTATTTTTCTGCCCTTTTCCCTCACTTCTCCCCAGGTTTCCCAATCCACAGGGTCATGGCTGACTACAGCAGCAGCGTCATCAGCACCCCCAAAATCCCCCTTTTTCTCCCCCAAATCCCCCCTTTTCCCCCCACAATCCCCCCTTTTTACCCCAAATTCCTTTTTTTTCCCCAGCATTTTGCGGCGGGCGCTCGATAAAATCGCCGAGATCAAGTCGCTGCTGGAGGAGCGGCGCATCGGTACGGCCGCCAGGGAGCGCCCGAGAGCCTCCCCCTCACGGCGAAAAAAGGCGGGAAACGGCGCCGGTTTCACCGAAAACCCTCGAATTCCGCCCGAATTCCATCGGAATTCCATCGGAATTCCCGGATTTTTGTCCCCCCCTCACACAGCCGCCAAGATCGCCGGGATCTACAGCGAGGCCGAGCCGCCCAGGAAGACGATGAGGAGGGGGGTGCTGATGACGCTGCTGCAGCAGTCGGCCATGACCCTGCCCCTGTGGATCGGGAAACCCGGGGAAAAGTGAGGGAAAAATGGGGGAAAAAGAGGGATTTGGGTTCA
>NW_020892618.1:587-1164 GCF_003945725.1 Corapipo altera
TTTTTTCCCCTTTTTTCCCTATTTTTCTGCCCTTTTCCCTCACTTCTCCCCAGGTTTCCCAATCCACAGGGTCATGGCTGACTACAGCAGCAGCGTCATCAGCACCCCCAAAATCCCCCTTTTTCTCCCCCAAATCCCCCCTTTTCCCCCCACAATCCCCCCTTTTTACCCCAAATTCCTTTTTTTTCCCCAGCATTTTGCGGCGGGCGCTCGATAAAATCGCCGAGATCAAGTCGCTGCTGGAGGAGCGGCGCATCGGTACGGCCGCCAGGGAGCGCCCGAGAGCCTCCCCCTCACGGCGAAAAAAGGCGGGAAACGGCGCCGGTTTCACCGAAAACCCTCGAATTCCGCCCGAATTCCATCGGAATTCCATCGGAATTCCCGGATTTTTGTCCCCCCCTCACACAGCCGCCAAGATCGCCGGGATCTACAGCGAGGCCGAGCCGCCCAGGAAGACGATGAGGAGGGGGGTGCTGATGACGCTGCTGCAGCAGTCGGCCATGACCCTGCCCCTGTGGATCGGGAAACCCGGGGAAAAGTGAGGGAAAAATGGGGGAAAAAGAGGGATTTGGGTTCA
>NW_020892619.1:0-443 GCF_003945725.1 Corapipo altera
GGGTGAATTTCGGTGGATTTGGGGTGAATTTTGGTGGATTTTGGGTGAATTTTGCTGGATTTTGGGGGAGTTTGGGGGGTCCCAGATGGGATTTGGGTGAATTTTGGTGGATTTCGGGTGAATTTCAGTGGATTTTGGGTGAATTTTGGTGGATTTGGGGTGAATTTTGGTGAACTTGGGGGGCGTTTGGGGGGTCTCAGATGGAATTTTGGGTGAATTTCGGTGGATTTGGGGTGAATTTCGGTGGATTTGGGGTGAATTTCGGTGGATTTTGGATGAATTTTGGTGGCTTTTGGTGCCTTTTGGGGGTTCCCGACGAATTTTTGGGCTCTTTCCCCCCTCAGGGCCCCCCCGGGGAGGTGATCCAGCCCCTCCCCCTGCAGCTTCCCAAGAAATCCAAACGCTCCCTGGAGGATTTTTGGGAATGGGGGGGGCCCGGGGGG
>NW_020892619.1:543-1164 GCF_003945725.1 Corapipo altera
TCTCAGATGGAATTTTGGGTGAATTTCGGTGGATTTGGGGTGAATTTTGGTGGATTTCGGGTGAATTTCAGTGGATTTCGGGTGAATTTTGGTGGATTTGGGGTGAATTTCGGTGGATTTGGGGTGAATTTTGGTGGATTTTGGGTGAATTTCAGTGGATTTGGGGTGAATTTCGGTGGATTTTGGGTGAGTTTTGGTGGATTTCGGGTGAATTTCAGTGGATTTCGGGTGAATTTCAGTGGATTTGGGGTGAATTTCGGTGGATTTCGGGTGAATTTCAGTGGATTTGGGGTGAATTTTGGTGGATTTTGGTGCCTTTTGGGGGTTCCCGACGAATTTTTGGGCTCTTTCCCCCCTCAGGGCCCCCCCGGGGAGGTGATCCAGCCCCTCCCCCTGCAGCTTCCCAAGAAATCCAAACGCTCCCTGGAGGATTTTTGGGAATGGGGGGGGCCCGGGGGGATCCTGAGCTCCCTGAATTCCATAAAAACGGAGCTGGAGCGGCTCCGGAATCCCGAAGGATCCCGGGAACACCCGGCCAGGACCTGCCGGGACCTGCGGCTCGCGCACCCAAAACTCCCCGACGGTGGGTCCGGGGGGGGAAATCCCAAAATTGGGGGGGTG
>NW_020892620.1:0-1164 GCF_003945725.1 Corapipo altera
GGTGTCCCCCCCGGTGTCCCCCTTCCCCCGGACCTGTTTGCTGCTCTGGGTGTTGATGAAGGTCAGGTCGTCCATGGTGAGGATGATCTTGTTGGGGCCCTTCATCAGCTGCGCCTGCTGCATGTACCGCCTGCCACGGGGACACGGGGACGCTCAGGGGACAACGGGGACACCGGGGGGGACACGGGACCCTCAGGGAACCCCTGGGACCCTTAGGAGGGGACACGGGACCCTCAGGGAACCCCTGGGACCCTCAGGGAACCTCTGGGACCCTCAGGGACCCTCAGGAGGGGACACGGGACCCTCAGGGAACCCTGGGACCCTCAAGGAACCCACAGGACTCTCAGGAGGGGACATAGGGACGCTCAGGGGACAACGGGGACACCGGGGGGGACACGGGACCCACGGGGACCCCCTGGGACCCTCAGGAGGGGACACGGGGACACTCAGGGGACATTGGGGACACCGGGGGGGACACGGGACCCACGGGGAACCCCTGGGACCCTCAGGAGGGGACATGGTGGCTGAGGGGACAACGGGGACACCAGGGGGGACACGGGACCCACGGGACCCTCAGGGAACCCCTGGGACCCTCAGGAGGGGACACGGGGACACTCAGGAGACATCGGGGACACCCGGGGGGCCACAGGACCCACGGGACCCTCAGGAGGGGACATGGGGATGCTTAGGGGACACCAGGGACACCGGGGGGACACGGGACCCTCAGGGAATCCCTGGGACCCTCAGGGACCCCCTGGGACCCCCCGGGGGCCTCAGGGAACCCCTGGGACCCTTAGGAGGGGACAGGGGGCCCTAAGGGAACCCCTGGGACCCTCAGGGAACCTCTGGGACCCTCAGAGAACCCTGGGACCCTCAAGGAACCCACGGGACCCTCAGGAGGGGACATAGGGACGCTCAGGGGACACCGGGGACACCGGGGGGGACACGGGACCCTCAGGGAACCCCCGGGACCCTCAGGGACCCTCAGGGAACCCTGGGATGCTCAAGAAACCCCTGGGACCCTCAGGAGGGGACACAGGGACGCTCAGGGGACATTGGGGACACCAGGGGGGACACGGGACCCATGGGACCCTCAGGGAACCCCTGGGACCCTCAGGGACCCCCTGGGACCTCAGGAGGGGACATGGGGACACTCAGGGGACA
>NW_020892621.1:0-1163 GCF_003945725.1 Corapipo altera
TGTTTGGAAATTAGAAGGTTTTGATTTGGGGAATTGCACTAAAATTACAAAAAAAATTAATTCAAAATTAAATTTCATTTAATTTTAAAAATATCAAGATGGGATATCTGGGAAGGATGGGGGAACTCAGAAGGATGGGATATGTGGGAAGGATTGGATATGTGGGAAGGATAGGATATCTGGGAAGGATAGGATATTTGGGAAGATGGAACATCTGGGAATGATGGAGCAGCTGGAAAGGATGGGAATTTGGGAAGGATGGGGAATCTGGGAATGATGGGGAATTTGGGAAGGATGGGATATCTGGGAAGGATGGGATATCTGGGAAGGATGGGAATCTGGGAAGGATGGGAATCTGGGAAGGATGGGATATCTGGGAAAGATGGGGAAATCTGGGAAGGATGGGATATCTGGGAAGGATGGGGCAGCTGGGAAGAATGTGATATCAAGTGCCACCCCCTGCCATGGGCAGGGACACCTTCCACCAGCCCAGGTTGCTCCAACCTGGCCTTGGACACTTCCAGGGATCCAGGAGCAGCCACAGCTTCTCTGGGAATTCTAGTCCAGGGCCTCCCCACCCTCCCAGCCAAGAATTCCCTCCCAATATCCAACCTAAATCTCCCCTTTCCCAGCTTAAAGCCATTCCCTGTGTCCTGTCCCTCCATCCCTTGTCCCCAGTCCCTCTCTAGCTCTCCTGGAGCCCCTTTAGGCCCTGCAAGGGGCTCTCAGCTCTCCCTGGAGCCTTCTCTTCTCCAGGGGAACCCCCCCAGCTCTCCCAGCCTGGCTCCAGAGGGGCTCCAGCCCTTGATGGATTCCCATTAATGGCAATACCCATACAATGGATATTCCCCCATCCCAGGGCTGTAAAGCTGTGGCTCTGAGGATTGTCCAACCAGGAATTCCTTCACCAGTAATTCTGGGACTTGAAAGCCTGTGGAAAATCTGTCTGGATTTAAAAGAGAAGATGTAAAGGATGTGAAGAAATCATGGAATCCGAGAATGGTTGGGGTTGGAAGGGATCTTGAAGATCATCCAGTGCCACCCCTACCATGGGCAGGGACACCTTCCATTAGCCCAGGTTGCTCCAACCTGGCCTTGGACACTTCCAGGGATCCAGGGGCAGCCACAGCTTCTCTGCCCAACCTGTGCCAGCCCCTCACCAC
>NW_020892622.1:0-1163 GCF_003945725.1 Corapipo altera
CGCCCCCTCCCGCCAGGCCCCGCCCCTCCGCCCGTCCCGGTCCCGCTCGCTCCCGGTTCCCGCCGCACCCGCGGAACGGACGCGCCGGCGGCTCCAGCGCGGAGTCCCCGCCCCGGGGCTCGGCCCTCATTCGCTCGGTCCCGCCGAGGGCTGATGGTCCGGGTCGGGCTGGCCCGTGTCCCCGATCCGGGCGCTGGCAATGCCGACGGCGCGTTCACTGGCCACTGACACCTCCCTGCTGAGCCGGGGGGACTCAGCACCGTGGTGCCTCTGAGGGAGCTGCGTCACAGGGGCTCCTGGCACCCATATCTTGGGGTCCGTCCCTCACCACTGCGTCCCGGCTCTCCCATCGCCCCAGCTTGGGGATGGACTGTGTAGCCACTGTCCACCTTTCCACCTCCTCTCCTCTTTCTCCCCATCCCCTCCTGCACTCAGCATCGTTCCTCTGGTCCTTGCCTGCCCAATCCAGGCCTCGTTCCAGCCTCTCACACCCTAGTTTGGTCCCAGGTCAGATCAGCTGAAC
Source organism: Corapipo altera (assembly GCF_003945725.1). Classification (NCBI taxonomy): domain Eukaryota; kingdom Metazoa; phylum Chordata; class Aves; order Passeriformes; family Pipridae; genus Corapipo; species Corapipo altera. Next base: position 524 of record NW_020892622.1, read on the forward strand.
CCTCACAGACACAACGACCAACACCAACAAACCCAACCAGCCCTCTGTGCCGGTCCCAGCAGTTTCCTTATCCATCCTCCCACACCCGGGAGCCACCCCCACTCACCCAAAGGTTTTGCTCCAGATGTTTCAAAGAGTGCCAGAAGTTCTCCCCTAATTCTGTGAAAGGCCATCGTTGTTCTGCACCCTCTGCTCTGCACATGGACAGCGTGTGCTGTTAGAGCCAAATCAGCAGTGCCCAGACAGCAGCAGAGGGACTGTGGGGAGTGGTGTTGGCTGAGGGCACGTTGGGGTCCGTGGGGTCACAAGCATGGGGCGCTGGAGCTGGTGTGTCTGGGGTGCCACGATTGCTGGTGTTTAACAGCCCCTCACCTTCCCCACGGAGGGTGCGTGGGCACTTCCACAGCACCGTGTTCTTGTGGGAGGCTCCTCAGAGGGCATCTGCTCTCACCAGCACCCAGCCCCCCACGGTCCCAGCACTGGGGGTTGCTGGGCTGTGAAGGTGTCTGTGCATGGACCCTGTAGGTGCCATCATGTCAACCTGTACCTGTCACACGCTGGGCTGTGACACACGAGCCCCGCGCGGCACCGACCGGACCCGGTTGCGGCGGGACCCGCGGAGCCCGGAGGGGGCGGGGCC
>NW_020892623.1:0-279 GCF_003945725.1 Corapipo altera
GTGTCCCCAGGGGTGTCCCCAGGGTGTCACTGTGTCCTTGGGGGGGGTCCCTGGTGTCCCTGGGGGGGAGGGGGGGTCCCATTGTCCCCAGGGGTGTCCCCAGAGCCTGGAGGGGTGGGGGGGAAGTGCCCCCTCCGTCCCCGCCCCCCCCGTGACCCCGTGTCCCCCCCAGCCCCCCCGACCAGAAATCCCACCAGATCATCAAGTTCGGGACCAACATCGACCTCTCGGATGCCAAGAGGTGAGGGAGGGGCACCCCTGGGGGGCTGGGGGGGGGGG
>NW_020892623.1:379-880 GCF_003945725.1 Corapipo altera
GGGGGGGGGTCAGGGGCACCCCTGGGGGGCTGGGGGGGGGTCAGGGACACCCCTGGGGGCTGGGGGGCACCCTGGGGGCCTGGAGGGCACTTTGAGGGGTGGGGGGCACTCTGGGGAATGAGGGGGCACCCTGGGGGGTGAGGGGGGGACCTTGGGGGGCTGGGGGGGTGTCAGGGGCACCCCTGGGGGTTGGGGGGTCACGCTGAGGGTTGGGGGGCATTCTGGGGGGTGAGGGGGGCACCCTGGGGGGCTGGGGGGATGTCAGGGGCACCCCTGGGGGATAGGGGGTCACACTGAGGGTTGGGGGGGGGCACCTTGTGGGGCTGGAGGGGGGGTGTCAGGGGGCACCCCTGGGTGGGTTCCCCCAGGTGACCCCACAGGTGGGTCCCCACCCCCAACTCCCCCCATAGGTGGGTTCCAGCCCCCAGGTGACCCCATAGGTGGGTTCCCACCCCCATAGGTGGGTTCCCACCACCAGGTGACCCCATAGGTGGGTTCCAG
>NW_020892623.1:890-1163 GCF_003945725.1 Corapipo altera
CCAGGTGACCCCGTAGGTGGGTTCCAGGCCCCATAGGTGGGTTCCAGGCCCCATAGGTGGGTTCCAGCCCCCAGGTGACCCCTTGCCCCTTGTCCCCCCCCAGGTGGAAGCCGCAGCTGCAGGAGCTGCTGAAGCTCCCGGCCTTCATGAGGGTCTCGTCCACGGGGAACATGCTGAGCCACGTGGGCCACACCATCCTGGGCATGAACACCGTGCAGCTCTACATGAAAGTGCCCGGCTCCCGCACCCCCGGTGAGCCTGGGGACACCTGGG
>NW_020892624.1:0-1163 GCF_003945725.1 Corapipo altera
TGGCAGGGGGTGGACCCCAAGGGACCTCTCCCTGGCCGATATTAAGGCTTTATTTCCCACTCCATGAGCTAGATGTGGTTATGAAAAGATGAAGGAGCTGTGGAGGATTGGTGCACATCCCTGTGGGTAATTATGTCGGCGCCCAATTAACTCCCTGATTGGATTGCAAGTTCACACAAACCCTGAGCTTCAGCTCACAACTCACCTATTCATGTTGTCAGCTCTCTCTCAGGGAGCCAAATTTCCTAAACCAACCGTGCAAACTACCCCATAGTCTCGAAAGGTACCTCAGGTGAGGGTTAGAGGGGACCATAAATTTGGCAGATATAAAGGTGAGTGAGGCGTGGGTGCAGAGCTAGGGCAGCACTGCCCGTGCCCTGGAGATCCTGTGGTTCTTAAGGCACATACAATGTGCCTCGGCTCCCAGAAAGGAAATCCCCTGACATGGAACCCACCAGGGGAAAACATCTGTGTTTGGGGCCCGGAGCATCCCGGGAGCTTTCTGGAACCGGTACCAGGGGCACTCGCGGTGTAATTCTGAAGGCCGGAGCGCTCCCTGGGCAGCTCACGAAGGGCACTCACAGCGTTTCTGGCTGTTTCCCGGAGCACCCCGGGGCCGGTCCCCGGGCGGTCCCGCGGGCACTGTCCGTGTGTGTGTCCCCGGGGGCGGTCCCCGGGCAGGCCCTGTCCGCCTGTGTGTCCCCGGGCAGGCCCTGTCCGTCTGTCTGTCCCCGGGAGGGCCCTGTCCGTGTGTGTGTCCCGGGGAGGGCCCTGTCCGTGTGTCTGTCCCCGCTCGCCCCCCTGCCCGCTCCGTCCCTCAGAGGACCTGGGGGGGGGCACCTGCGGGGTCGCCCGGGCGCGCGCGCAGGGCCCGCGGGGCGGGGCCTCGGGGGGGTGGGCGGGGCCTGGGGGTGGGCGGGGCCGCGAGGCGGGGCAGGGGAGCGGCGCGTTCCCGATCTCATTCCCAGGCGCGTTCCCGATCTCATTCCCGGGCGCGTTCCCGATCTCATTCCCAGGCGCGTTCCCGATCACGTTCCCCAGCGCATTCTCGGGCGCGTTCTCAATCGCATTCCCAATCGTGCTCCTGAGCACAATCCCGGGCGTGTTCCCAATCCCGTTCCCCAATCACATTCCCGATCACATTCCCAAGCGTGTTCCTGATC
>NW_020892625.1:0-428 GCF_003945725.1 Corapipo altera
GGCGGCGGCGGCGGCGGCTCCGGCTCCGGGAAAAGGCCGCGACTGCCCCGGACCGGGACCAGGCCGCGCTTCCCTGAGGGATCTCGCCTCTCATTGGCTCAGCCCTGTTTGTCCCGCCTCCCTGTCGCTCTCTGATTGGTTAAAGCCTTCCCCTCTGCTCCATTCTCGCTGTCTGGTTGGTCGAGCGCCGTAGTCCCGCCCCTTTCCCGCTCTCTGATTGGCTCAGCGGTTTCCCGCCTTTCCGAGCCGCGCGGGGCATTGTGGGAGCGCCGCCATTTTGAGCCGTGAGGGGAGGCGGGGGCGGAGTCGGAGGGATCCGCTGATAAGACCCCACAACCCCCTAAAACCCCCCGAAACCCTCCGAAAATCCAAAAAACCCGCCTAGGGACCCCCAAAAACCACCCCAGGACCCTCTAAAACCCCCCTAA
>NW_020892625.1:528-1163 GCF_003945725.1 Corapipo altera
CCACTCCACAGCCCTGCCCGCTCAAGCCCCGCCCCTCCCTCAGCCCCTCCCGCCCCCCCCATTCCCCTCACTCGCCTCCTGCTCCGCCCGCAGCGCCCGCGCGTCCCGTTTCCTTCGCTCCTCCTCGGCCGCCGCCTCGTCCCGCCGCACCCGCGCCACGTTGTCCTTGTTCCGCACATGCCACGACTTCTTCGGGAGGATGTTCATGGCGGCGGCGGCGGCGGCTCCGGCTCCGGGAAAAGGCCGCGACTGCCCCGGACCGGGACCAGGCCGCGCTTCCCTGAGGGATCTCGCCTCTCATTGGCTCAGCCCTGTTTGTCCCGCCTCCCTGTCGCTCTCTGATTGGTTAAAGCCTTCCCCTCTGCTCCATTCTCGCTGTCTGGTTGGTCGAGCGCCGTAGTCCCGCCCCTTTCCCGCTCTCTGATTGGCTCAGCGGTTTCCCGCCTTTCCGAGCCGCGCGGGGCATTGTGGGAGCGCCGCCATTTTGAGCCGTGAGGGGAGGCGGGGGCGGAGTCGGAGGGATCCGCTGATAAGACCCCACAACCCCCTAAAACCCCCCGAAACCCTCCGAAAATCCAAAAAACCCGCCTAGGGACCCCCAAAAACCACCCCAGGACCCTCTAAAACCCCCCTAA
>NW_020892626.1:0-1163 GCF_003945725.1 Corapipo altera
AATTAATTTTTTTTCGCGCCGCCTCGTTAGCTTAATTGGCCAATTAATTTTTTTCGCGCCGCCTCGTTGGCTTAATTGGCCAATCAATTTTTTTTACCCGCCCCCTCGTTACCCTAATTGGCCAATCAATTTTTTTTACCCGCCCCCTCGTTACCCTAATTGGCCAATCAATTTTTTTTCCCGCCCCCTCGTTACCCTAATTGGCCAATCAATTTTTTTTCCCGCCCCCTCGTTACCTTAATAGGCCAATCAATTTTTTTTCCCGCCCCCTCATTACCTTAATAGGCCAATCAATTTTTTTCCCCACCCCCTCGTTAACCCTAATTCCTAATTAATTTTTTTGCCACCTCCACATTACTCCTAATTCCATAACTAAATTAATTCCACACCCATTTAACCAAAACCACACTAATTTAAAAACCACATAGCAATACTGCCACCTCCTGACACACAAAAGGAATTACACAGAAATTTTACATGAAATACTGCCACCTACCGAAAAAATACTGTAACTGCAACTAAAAAAAAAGCGCACTACTACCACCTAGTGAACAAAAAACGCAATTACACCACAAAATTAATGAACTGCTGCCACCTTGTGGACAATCATAGAATTACAAAGAAAAATAACTTTTAATAAAAATTAGGGTTACACCAATGAATTTTTTCCTGCCACCTCCTTACCCCTAATTATGTAATGAAAATCATTTCCCCACCCCCTCATTAACCCTAATTAGGCAATTATTTTTTTCCCCACCCCCTCGTTAGCCCTAATTAGGCAACCAATTTTTGTCTCCACCCCCTCGTTATCCCTAATAAGGAAATTTTTTGTCCACACCCCCTCGCTAGCCCTAATTAGGCAATTAATTTTTTCTCCCCACCCCCTCATTAACCATAATTAGGCAATTAGTTACAGCTGAGATTACAGTTAGGGTTAGGGTTTACAGTTAGAGTTAGGGTTTAGGGTTTAGGGTTAGTGTTTAGGGGTTACGGTTAGGGTTAGGGGTTAGGGGTTAGGGTTAGGGTTAGGGTTAGGGTTAGGGTTAGGGTTAGGGTTAGGGTTACGATTAGGGTTAGAGTTAGGGTTAGGGTGCCATTAGGGTTAGGGTTAGGGTGCCATTAGGGTTAGGGTTAGGGTTAGGGTTAGGGTTAGGGTTAGGGTA
>NW_020892627.1:0-407 GCF_003945725.1 Corapipo altera
GGGGCCTGGTTGCCAAGTAACGGTTGCCAGGTGACCGTTGCCAGGTGACGGTGCTCCTGGTTGTTCCCAGGGGGGTTGTTGTATCCAGGGGGTTGTTCTGGGGCTCCAGTTGTTCCCAGGGGGATTGCTCCTGGTTGTTGTTCCTGGGGGGTTGTTGCTCCTGGGGGGAGGTTGTTTTTCCAGGTGGTTGTTCCAGGTGGTTGTTCTGAGGCTCCAGTTGTTCCTGGGGGGTTGTTGTTGTTCCTGGTTGTTGTTCCCGGGGGGTTGTTTTGGGGCTCCAGTTGTTCAGGGGGTTGTTTTTCCAGGGTGTTTTACCAGGTTGTTGTTCCTGGTTGTTGTTCCCAGGGGGTTGTTGTTCCTGGGGGGTTGTTTTTCCAGATGGTTGATCCAGGTGGTTGTTCTCAGGG
>NW_020892627.1:507-820 GCF_003945725.1 Corapipo altera
CCCAGGGGGGTTGTTGAGGTTGTTGTTCCAGGGGGGTTGTTCTGAGGCTCCAGTTGTTCCTGGTTGTTTCTGGGGGGGTTGTTGTTGTTCCTGGTGGTTGTTCCCGAGGAGTTGTTTTGGGGTTCCAGTTGTTCCCCGGGGGTGTTGTTGTTCCTGGGGGGGTGTTGTTCCTGGAAGGTTGTTGTTCCAGGTTGTTTTTCCAGGTTGTTGTTCCAGGGGGTTGTTCCCAGGGGGTTGTTTTGGAGCTCCAGTTGTTCCGGGGGGGTTGTTGATCCTGGGGGGTTGTTTTTCCAGGTTGTTGTTCCTGGGGGGG
>NW_020892627.1:920-1163 GCF_003945725.1 Corapipo altera
TGTTGATCCTGGGGGGTTGTTTTTCCAGGTTGTTGTTCCTGGGGGGGTGTTGTTCCTGGAGAGTTGTTGTTCCAGGTTGCTTTTCCAGGTTGTTGTTCCAGGTGGTTGTTCCTGGGGTGTTGTTTTGGAGCTCCAGTTGTTCCAGGGGGGTTGTTGTTCCTGGAGGGTTGTTGTTCCAGGTTGTTGTTCCAGGTGTTTGTTCCTGGGGTGTTGTTTTGGAGCTCCAGTTGTTCCCAGGGGGTT
>NW_020892628.1:0-277 GCF_003945725.1 Corapipo altera
ACGGTTACTGTTTCCTGTTTTCAGTCCTGTCTCCCGACTACCAGCTCGAATCCCAAAATGGCATACGGACGAAGATTCCTCGAAGACCAATGGTGCCAGCAAAGAAAGCTAGGACTGCCCGTAGAGTGACCAGCCTGACCCACCAACTGCACCACAAAGTCACAGCTTAGAGGCTTTCTTTCCTGGGGATAAGAGCTGCTGTTTCCTGTTTTCAACCTTACTTCCCAGCTGACAGCCCAAATCCCAAAATTGCATACAGACGAAGATTCCTCCAACA
>NW_020892628.1:377-1163 GCF_003945725.1 Corapipo altera
TCAACCTTGCCTCCCAAATGCCAGCCCTACATCCAAAATTGCATACGCACGAAGATTCCTCCCACAACAAAGGGGCCAGCACAGAAACCTCTTGCTGCCCATGGAGTCCCCAGGGAGACACACTAACTGCAGCACCAGGTCAAAGTTTCCAGGAGTTCTTTCCTGGGATTAAGGTCTGTTGTTTCCTGTTTTAAGACTTACCTCCCAACTGGCAGCCTGACTCCTAAAATTACAGACAAACAAAGATTCCTTAAACACCAAAGGCAAGAGAAGAGAAAGTTCATGCTGCCCACAGAGTGTCCACGCTGACCCACCAAGTACACCACAAAGCCAAAGATTCCAGGCTTTCTTTCCTGCCGAGAAGGCCTGTTTTTTCCTGTTTTCAGTCCTGCCTCCCAACTGTCAAACTGACTCCCAAAATTGTATACGGTTGAAGATTCCTCCCACAACAAAGGTGCCAGCACAGAAAGCTCTTGCCGCCTAAGGAGTCTCCAGTCTCACCCACCAAATGCACAACAAAACCACACTTTCCAGGCTTCCTTTTCTTTGGAGAAGTGCTTTTGGGTCCTGTTTTCACACCTGCCTCCCAACTGCCAGCCTGACTCCCAAAATTGCATACGCACGATGACTTCTCTCCAACCAAAGGTGCCAGCACAGAAAGATCTAGCTGCCATTGGAGTCCCTAGGCTGACAAACCAACTGCACCATAAACCCAAAGCTTCCAGGTTTAATTTCCTGGAAGTAAAGGTTGTAGTTTCTGTTTTCAGCCGTGCCTCCCAACTGACA
>NW_020892629.1:0-409 GCF_003945725.1 Corapipo altera
GGGGGGGTTTTGGGGTCACTGGTTTGTACTGGGAGGGCACTGGGAGTGGGTTTGGGGGCACTGGGAGCAGGTTTGGGGTCACTGGGAGAAGGTTTGGGGTCACTGGTTTGTACTGGGAGGGCACTGGGAGTGGGTTTGGGATCATTGGGAGCAGGTTTGGGGGCACTGGTTTGTACTGGGAGGGCACTGGGAGCAGGTTTGGGGTCACTGGGAGAGGGTTTGGGGTCACTGGTTTGTACTGGGAGGGCACTGGGAGTGGGACCATTAGGACCTGGTGGGTTATTCTGGGTTATACTGGGATATACTGGTTATACTGGTTATACTGGTGTACCAGTACAAGGGGATGGGGCTGAGCATGGGCACCATGGTCTGCGGCTGGGACAAGAGGGGGCCAGGTGAGGGCACTGGG
>NW_020892629.1:509-1163 GCF_003945725.1 Corapipo altera
CACTGGGAGCAGGTTTGGGGTCACTGGGAGAAGGTTTGGGGTCACTGGGAGAAGGTTTGGGGGCACTGGGAGAGGGTTTGGGGTCACTGGGAGCAGGTTTGGGGTCACTGGGAGAAGGTTTGGGGGCACTGGGAGAGGGTTTGGGGTCACTGGTTTGTACTGGGAGGGCACTGGGAGGGACCTAAACTCACTAGCCACACCCCTAAATTCACTAGCCACACCCCTGAAGTCATTAGCCACACTCCTAAATTCACTAGCCACGCCCCTAAACTCACTAGCCAAGCCTCCAAATCCACTAGCCACCTCACTAATTTCACTAGCCACACCCCTAACTTTGCTAGCCACACCCCTAAATCCACTAACCACGCCCCTAAAGTCACTAGCCACACCCCTAGACTCACCAGCCACACCCCTAAACTCACTAGCCAAGCCGCCAAATCCACTAGCCACACCCATAATTTCACTAGCCACACCCCTAAACTCACTAGCTACACCCCTAAGTGCACTAGCCACACCCTTAAACTCACTAGCCACACTCATAATTTCACTAGCCATACCCCTAACTTCACCAGCCACAGCCCTAAACTCACTAGCCACACCTCTAAAGTCACTAGCCAAGCCTCCAAATCCACTAGCCACCTCCATAATTTCACT
>NW_020892630.1:0-1163 GCF_003945725.1 Corapipo altera
TCCTGGGCAGCAGAGCTTGTGCCCACATGGCAGCAGCTGCCTGGGCCACTGCCTTTCTCAGTGCTCTGCTGCACACAGCCAATACATTTTCCCTGCCTTTGTGCCAGGGCAATGCCCTGGGCCAGTTCTTCTGTGAAATCCCTGCCATCCTCAAGCTCTCCTGCTCACACTCAGGCTACCTCAGGGAAATTGGGCTCATTGAGGTTACTGCCAGTTTATCATTTAGTTGTTTCATTTTCATTGTTTTCTCCTATGTGCAGATCTTCAGGGCTGTGCTGAGGATCCCCTCTCAGCAGGGACGGCACAAAGCCTTTTCCACGTGCCTCCCTCACCTGGCTGTGGTCTCCCTGTTTGTCAGCACTGCCACATTTGCGCACTTGAAGCCCCACTCCATCTCCTCCCCATCCCTAGATCTGATTATGTCAGTTCTGTACTCAGTGGTGCCTCCAGCACTGAACCCCCTCATCTACAGCCTCAGGAACCAGGAGCTCAAGGATGCCATGAGGAAACTCATAACTGGGTGTTTTTCTGAAGCAATAAACTCTCCTTCTTCTGCATGTTATGTTCCTCATTAAAGGTCAATCCTTTTATGTACTTCATTAGAGGTCCACCATATCTTCTTTATTTTTCGCTCTTGGTAGGAGTGTTATTTTTGTGAGAATTTGTTCACAGCAAAAAATCTTTATATATATATAAATACGCATATAAAAATATATATATAAACATCGTTTTCAATTCAGTGTTTGCCTTTCTAGCCTGGCCCACAGGCTGTACAAATTGGCAATTGTACTCACTGTCTGCTTCAACCAAATAAAGAACTCTGCATTGGCTTGTTTGCCTGACATCTTTTCTTCTCTGCAGTTGCAGGGTCGGAGCCTCTGTGCAGAGCTGGGCCAGAAAAGAGTCCCAGCAGAGCAGCACTGCCAGGGAGCAGCAGCCCTTCTCCTGCCTGGCCTCCTCTCCCTTCCCTTCCACACTGTCCTGCAGAGCCCTGGGTTGTTGGAGGCCTCAGTGCTCTGGCAGTCGGTGCCAGTCCTGCTGCAGGACTGTCCAGGGACTGCAGGCAGGGACAGCCACGGGCACTGCTGGCACAGAGCTGACCTCTGCAGCAGCACAGCCATCCTGCAGGGGCATCTCCTCAGGCCAGGGCCTCAAAGCTTCCA
>NW_020892631.1:0-1163 GCF_003945725.1 Corapipo altera
CCTTCAGATTGATCCATGGATACAGATAGCCAAACCAGATGTAACATGAAGAATTGAATCATGGCTAGACCGCATCACTCAAGCACCACTCAAAACATTTCAGAGAGTGGACATTTTAAAAACATATGCCATCCCTCGAGTAATATACCTAGCAGACCATGCAGAGATAAAGGCAGGATTTTTAGAGGCCCTAGATCTAAAGATTAGGGCAACGGTCAAGAAATGGCTACATCTACCGGCCAACACTTGCGATGCCATCCTATACTCCGGCATCAAGGATGGAGGCCTAGGCATTACCAAACTTCAGGCATTGATCCCGAGTGTGCAAGCTAGAAGACTTCATAGGCTAGCACAATGTTCTGACAACACCTTAAGGGCTGTTTTGCAGGAGGACAACATCACACAGACATACGAAAAACTCTGGACAACAGCGGGAGGAGACAAAGATAAGATCCCGAACATCTGGACAACAAAACCAATGATGGAGATATCGACTCTGGGTGAGGAAGAAGCATCTGAATGGGAAGTGAGTACACCAAGAAACATCTACCCACGGCCTTGCAATTGGAAGAAGAAGGAGTTCCAGAAATGGACCCAACTTCAATCCCAAGGTATTGGAATCTCTAACTTTGAGGGAGATACAATTAGTAACAGCTGGATAAAGAACTACAAAGGTATACCCCATAGGAAGCTCCTGACAGCTCTGCAATTGAGGGCAAATGTCTATCCCACTAGAGAATATCTAGCGAGAGGACAGAAAGAGGCGTACATCAGGTCCTGTAGACACTGCCAAGCCGGGAATGAATCCTGTGCTCATATCATTGGGCAATGCCCAGTCGTGAAAGACGCCAGGATAAAGCGCCATAACTACATCTGTGGCATGCTAGTGAAAGAGGCGAAAAAGAAGGACTGGGTAGTCTACCAGGAGCCTAACATAAGAGACAGAGATGGGGAACTATTCAAACCCGACCTCATCTTCGTAAAAGACAAACAGGCCCTTGTTGTGGATGTGACAGTAAGATATGAGGCAGACGACACCACGCTGGAAAAAGCAGAAAAGGAAAAGATCAAGAAATATCAACATCTAGAAAAGGAGGTCCAAAACTTGACCAACATGGATAAAGTCACCTTCATGGGCTTCCCCCTTGGAGCGAGGGGTAAGT
>NW_020892632.1:0-1163 GCF_003945725.1 Corapipo altera
TAGGTAACTCTACCGGTTGAACTGACCCTGCCCAAAAAGAACCTCTCCGTACCATTGAAGGGGAGAAAATCCCTGTGGTCCATATGAGGAATATGTTGGGGAGGACAGTTTGGATGAGTCCTGCCTCAAGCAAAGGCAAAGCCACCCATGGGATTGTTTCTGCTCAAGGACTTGGGTGCCCTTGGTGGATGATGCAGAGGGATGGGGAAACACTCTGTGTACCTCAAGGGGATTTGATTTTTGGGTCAGAACAGTCCGTGATGTTTAATTGTAGAATATTGTTTGCTGAATGACGCTGCCACCGTGTGCCAGAACTCCCATGAACAATGAGGTCTTTCCTTATGTACATATATTTTTTCCATTCTTTTGATGTTTTCTTAAAAAAAAAAGTCCTATTTCCATTTTCTCCTTCTTCTGTAACCCCCATCCTGTGTGTCCCAGAGACTTAGTCTAACTGGGGAGTCTCAGATTGGATTTGAGTGACATAAATGAACCTGCAATAACCATTTGTATGAGATTCCTTTCCTAAGCAGAGCAGGATTGCTCAGGAAATAAGAACAGCTTTAAGACTGCCCCAGTTTAGGGACTGGCCCTGTGCCTGGAGCTGGAAGAGTTGAGACTTACTACTGTGCAAAGTGGACTTCAGTGCAGGCAATGTGGACTCAATATACAGCAGGAGAAGGTCTTTTGTTTTTTATTGAGTTGTGCCTTCCTCTGGTTTTGTTTGCTGGCAATAAATGAACATCCCTCTGTGTCTCGGGCAGCTCTTTCTCCAAGCCAAGCAGGTGGGAGTTGGTGCCAAGGAACTGAAACCTGCAGGTCCAGCCTTGAGTGGAGGAAGCTGAGATTTGCCCAAGGCTGCTTTGACTCCCAGGGGTTTGATGAGGGAATGGTGGGGTGAGGATAGGGATAAAATCTGATGGATTGTCAGACATAAATGGTGTTGATTTCCTTATCTATTCAGACTGAATTAGGAGGTGGTTGGGATGAATATCAACTGGGGATTGCTGATATCAGTCTAAAAAGAGGAAAAAAGTAAACAGGCTACAAAATGACATCTTTTCTCATGGTTTTCTTAATACAAGATATTCACTTAGAATGCACTTCTGAGATCTGTCTAATTAACCACAAAAGAATTGAAGACTTGCAAGTAAATTATTCCC
>NW_020892633.1:0-1162 GCF_003945725.1 Corapipo altera
TGTCATAATGGTGCAGGAATCATCAAGGCACTGAAGACATAAAGTCCGGCCATGTCATAATAGTGCAGACCTCATCATGGTACTGACCTCATAAAACCCAGCCATGCCATAATTGTGCAGGCATCATCTTGGCACTGACCTCACAGATCCCAGTCAAGTCATAATGGTGCAGGCATCATCATGGCACTTACGTCATAAAGCCCAACCATGTCATAATGGTGCAGGTCTCATCATGGCACTGACCTCATAAAGCCCAGACATGTCATAGAGGTCTACGCATCATCCTGATACTGACCACATAAAGCCCAACCATGTCATAATTGTGCAGGCATCATCATGGCACTGACCGCATAGATGCCAGCCATGTCATAATGGTGCAGTTATCATCAAGGCACTCACGTCATAAAGCCCAGCCATTACATACAGGTTCTCGGATCATCATGGCAGTGACCTCATAAAGTCTAACCATGTCATAGAGGTCCATGCATCATCATGGAAGTGACCTAATAAAGCCGAGCCATGACATAATGGTGCAGGTCTCATCATGGCACGGACACCATAAAGCCCAGCCATGTCATAGAGGTCCACTCATCATCATGACAGTGACCTCATAGATCCCAGTCATGTCATAATGGTTCAGGAATCATCAAGTCACTGACGACATAAGGCCCAGTCAAGTCATAATTGTGCAGGTATAATCATGGCACTGACGTCACAAAGCCGAGCCATGTCATAATGGTGCAGACCTCATCATGGTACTGACCTCATAAAACCCAGCCATGTCATAACTTTGCAGGCATCATCTTGGCACTGACTTCACAGATCCCAGTCATGTCATAATGGTGCAGGCATCATCATGGCACTGACGTCATAAAGTCCATCCATGTCTTAGAAGTCCACGCATCATCACGGCAGTTACCTCATAAAGTCTAACCATATCATAGAGGTCTACGCATCATCTTGGCAGTGACCTCATAAAGTCTAACCATGTCATAATGGTGAAGACCTCATCATGGCACTGACCTCATAAAACCCAGCCATGTCATAATGGTGCAGTCCTCATCATCGCACTGACCTCATAAAGTCCAGCCATGTCATACAGGTCGACGCATCAGCATGGCACGGACCTCATAAAGTCGAGCCATGTCATAATGGTGCAGGT
>NW_020892634.1:0-1162 GCF_003945725.1 Corapipo altera
GGGGGGGTGCTGTGTGCGGCAGGAGCAGGGCGGAGGAGGGATCGGCGGGATCTGCCGGGGCCGGGGGCGGCGCGGGAGCGGCGGGATCGGTGTACTCAGCCAGGGCCGCCAGCGGCGCCGGGGTCTCGGCGGGGCGGCGGCGGCACCGCGGTGTCCGGTCCGGTTCGTTGCGGGGCCGGCCCGGGGCCGGCATCAAGCGGCACGGCGGGCGGCCGGGAGCCGCGATTGCTGCGGAGCTGTTTCAAGCAGCTTTAACCCTTTTTTCGCCATGCTGGCGTGCTCTGAGTCCCTTGCTGGAAACGGAACTAGCTTTCGGGTTAGCAAAGCGGTCTTATTAGATAACTTGCGGATGGAATTAAATATGTTCTTTAAGCTTTCTTTTTCTCTCTTAAAGAGGCATGCACGCTTCTTGTAGTTACAGGTTTACAGGGGGAGAGGTTTAGGGAGTATGCCGAAGTTTGCTTCCTACCTGACTCAGGCGGATTGATGAAGTGTTCAAAACAGCTGCAGTCTGCTAACACTTCGAGCCGCTTAAACTCCGGAGCGCCTGGAACACAGATTCGCCCCCATCTGTGCCTTAGGAATCAACCTATCTTCATAGAAGAGTTCAGTAAGATTCGTTTCTTCACACGGTGGCACCAGTTCTGGATTTCTTTCCCCATCCTCGGCGTGGGGCTGGCCCAGTTCTAGTTCCTTCTCCATCTGAAGAACCATTGCGACGCCTTGAGGGATGGGGAAAGGGAAACTCCAGGGCTATCCCAGGGCTTTTTCAGGCCCTGAGCCTGGAGGGGAGAGGTGCTCCCCCCCTCCCCCCCCGCACGTGGCCCCATGGCCAGCAGGGAGACAGGTCACAGGACACCGGGCGTGGAGAGGAGGCAAGAGAGAGTTTATTGTGGGGGATGTTACATTTATAGGGTTTAGGGGGATTCACAGAGTAACCAATTAGAAGTCTCAAGGGGCTTACAGGAACACCCAATCACAGGAAGAGGTTAACAAAGGCCAATGGGACACACCTCAGGACACCTTCCCAGGACATTCCTGCATGGATAACAAAGGGGGTGCTGGGAAGAAGAAGCATGTGTTTGCAAAGACACCACCAAAAGCCATTCTAAAACCTGTTTAAACCACAGTTTTCCCATATAATGCAGGTTTAATGCTACAT
>NW_020892635.1:0-1162 GCF_003945725.1 Corapipo altera
GGCCTTGCTGGGCACCTGATGGCAAGACAAGTTTATCCAACTCAGTCATCTTGACCACATTTTTGTACAAGTCACCATTAACTAGATGAGGTTTCTCACAGACTCGCTGCAACTTGGCATCATCCACAAAGGAGTGGAAAATGCATTTCATCCCATCACCCAGAGACATAATAAAGATGTTCCATAGGGCTGGTCCCTGATGGATGTCACCTGGGAGTTGCTACCAAGAGGAATTTTTGCCATGACTTTTGAGCCTCATCAGTCATTCAACTTCCCACCCACCACATGTTTCACTTCTCCAGTCCAGCTGTCACCAGTCTGGCTCTAAGGAGACCACAGGAGACCATGTCAAGGGCCTTGCTAAAGTCTGGGCACACAACACCCCCTTCATTTCCCTCCCACAGGGGTTCTGCAATCGATACCTTGTCCTTCCCATGCCTGGCGATGGCTGAAGGAGGACTTTCCCTATCCCCTTTCCCTGCTGAGCCTGAGCAGTCTGGAACTCTGCCAACCCTCCTTGCTGCTCTGTTTGCAGACTGCTTCCATGTCTGCCTTTGCCAAGGCCCCAGGAAGCTCTGGGATGGCTCTGGCCTTTCCAAGGGTTTGGGAGAGGTCTCCCAGTGACACTGCCCAGCCTTCTCAATATCCCTGACTCCAAACTCTTTTCTATTACCCCACAGTTCCAGATTAGTGCTCACGACACAACATATTCTCATGGTTCTTCAGGAGAAAATTAGTAGTGATATCATTATAGAGGTCAACGGGTGGAGCAGCCCAGTCTGGTCTGGCCCCACAGCAGTGCCCAGCCCAGGGGGCTGCAGAGCTCTGGGCACTCCCCCAACAGCCCCAGCCCCTCCTGGGGGACAGAGAGGAGTCTCAGCATCCCCATCAGCTCAGGGGCTGGACACTCAGCATGGTAGGAGGAAATGGAGGTCAGGGAAACTGCAAGAGCCCTGGTGTCACCTGCAGGAGATGCCCAGCACAGCCTGACTGTGCCCCTCAGTGCCAACCCCTCTGCCCAGCCCAGAGTCCTGGCCCAGGGACAGAGCAGCCTGTCCCCAGGAGGGGCTGCAGAAAGAGTTTTCTCTGTGTCAGGGATTCCTCTCTGCAGGCCAAGAAATGCTGCCTTGCTCTTCTGCAGGGACATCCCTTTGCCCAGGTC
>NW_020892636.1:0-1162 GCF_003945725.1 Corapipo altera
GTTTCCTGTTTTCAACCTTGCCGCCCACCTGACAGCCCAAATTCCAAAATTGCATACAGACGAAGATTCCTCCAACAAGAGAGAGACCATGACAGAACGTTCTTGCTGCTCATGGAGTGCCCAGCCTGGACAACCAATTGGACCACAAAGCAAAAGCTTGCAGGCTTCCTATCCAGAGGATAAGGGTTCCTGTTTCCTGTTTTCAACCTTGCCTCCCAAATGCCAGCCCTACATCCAAAATTCCATATGGCTGAAGATTCCTCCCACAAAAAAGGTGTCAGCACAGAAAACTCTTGGTGTCCATGGAGTCCCCAGGGAGACACACTAACTGCACCACCAGGTCAAAGTTTCCAGGTGTCGTTTCCTGGGGAGAAGGGCTGTTGTTTCCTGGTTTAAGACCTACCTCCCAGCTGACAGCCCGACTCCCAAAATTACATACAAAGACTCCTTCCACACCAAAGGCAACAGAACAGAAAGCTCTTGCTGCCCACAGAGTGACCACACTGACCCACCAAGTACACCACAAAGCCAAAGATTCCAGGCTTTCTTTCCTGCCCATAAGGGCTGTTGTTTCCTGTTTTCAGTCCTGCCTCCCAACTGTCAAACTGACTCCCAAAATTGCATACGGTTGAAGATTCCCCCCACAACAAAGGTGCCAGCACAGAAAACTCTTGCTGCCTAAGGACTCCCCAGGCTGACAAACAAACTGCACCATAAAACCAAAACTTCCCGGCTTCCTTTCCTGGAAGTAAAGGTTGCATTTTCTGTTTTCAACCGTGCCTGCCAACTGACAGTCCGACTCCCAGAATTGCATACGAAGAAAGACTCCTCCCACAGGAAAGTTGCCAGCACAGAAAGCTCTTGCTTCTCATGGAGTCCCCAGGCTGACAAACCAACTGCACCACAAAGTAAAAACTTCCAGACTTTCTTTCCTGGGGATAACGGCTGCTGTTTCCTGTTTTCAGCCCTGTCTCACAACTGCCAGCTTGAATCCCAAAATTGCATACCGACGAAGATTCCTCGAAGACCAAAGGTGTCAGCAAAGAAAGATAGTACTGTCCGTAGAGTGCCAAATCTGACCCACGAACTGCACCACAAAGTCAAAGCTTCCAAGTTTTCTTTCCTGGCGATAACGACTGCTGTTTCCTGTTTTCAACCTTGC
>NW_020892637.1:0-1162 GCF_003945725.1 Corapipo altera
CTCCTTCACCCAGGCCAGCTTGGGCACCGTGGGGGGTCTCTGCTGCACGTCTCTGTCTGGCGTTATGGCTACCTGCAGCAGAGATGCCATGGAAAAACTTTGACTCCCCAAGTCCTGCAGTCGTGCCTTGAAGGCAGCTGCAAGAGAGAAGCCTGGGAAATGCTCCGCCTCATCCAGTCCCACTGTCTGGCCTAAAGGGCACCTGCCCCAGGGACTGGAGATGCCTTGAGCAGCCCTAGGTCCCCAAGTGCCACAGTCTGGCCTGGGGATGCACAGGGGAGATGTAGAGAGCTGCCAGAGTGAGCAACTTGCCCAGTTTCCCCTGAGAAATGCTTCCCTTCCCAGCACACTGTGCCAGCCTCAAAGGCTGAGGGGGCCCAGTGCACCCAGCTTGGGGGGCCACAGGCTGCTTACTTCAGCAGAGACAGCTCTCTCCCCAAGAAACTCCAGGCTGGAGGCATCGGCCAGGCGCTGAAAAGGAGTGGCGTCAATGCTTGCCACGCCTTCTATCGTTGTTTCATTGACCTCCTCCATGAGACCAGGCAGCACAGAGTCACAGTGTGACACGGCATCGCTCGATGTGGTGTCCCAGTGGGTTGTGTGATCACTGGTTGAGGTGTCACACTTTGCTGGGACAGCAGTCGACGCGGTGCTGACATCAGGCTTTGGGTTCAGCTGGGTCGGGATGGTGTCAGGCTGGGCCTGGACATCAGCTGGTGTGATCCTGGAACTTCTACGCCGACTGCCCATGAATTTCATAAATGTCTGCAGGAGAAAGAAGGGCAGGGAAGAGAGGGATGTCCCCTGGAGGGCTGGGACAGCGGTGCTGGGCTGAGCAGTGAGAGCAGGCCCAGCCCAGGGGGGATGGCTGCAGGTACCTGTGCTGCCCTGCGGAAGCGGCCACGGGCATGGAGCTGCTCTTCTGTCCGCTCCTGGCCTGCATCTGGCAAAGAGCGAGCGCGCTCAGAGCTGAGGGGGTGCGGGAGAGGCCGGAGAACACAGCCCAGGCTTGGGCTCCAGGAGCAGGCAGGGCCAGCCCCGGGACATGCAGTGGATGGAGCAGAGCTGCCAGAAGATCAGCCCCAATCCCTCTGCCCCCCTCCCTTTCCCTGGGCATGTCCAGAGGGGATGGGACAGGATGAGGCCAAGGAGGCTGCAGCCA
>NW_020892638.1:0-1162 GCF_003945725.1 Corapipo altera
TCCCAAGGGGATCATCCCTCTCAAGGAGAGATCCCTCCCACAGGAGGATGGTGGGACCGCTGCCAACCCCAGCACTCTGTGTTCCCCAAAAATCTGCACAGTTCCATCCTCCCTCAGCAGCTCTGCCTGTGTGAAGGTCTCTGATGTGTCACTGCTCCAAGCAGTGCCATAAATGACTCCTACTTAGGGTCCTTTTGCATTTCTGCAGCTCTTTCCTATGGAAAGAGCTCCTGAGAGCTTTGGGACCTGCTCTGTTATGCTTGGACATCCCTAAGGAATGTCCCAGGAAAGCCAGCTGAGAGCTGGCAGAGCAGAAGCCCCTGGGAACTTTAGGAAAGCAGCCCTCACTGGCAGTGGCACATCAGCAGGAAGGGGTCAGCAGAAGGTGAAACTCAAAGTCACCTGAGACCAGCCAAAATCAGCTGTACCCACCAATTGAAGTGTTCAAAAATCCAGCATTCCATGACAAAGCCCAGAAGGTTGAGAGAGATGGGACTGTGCAGCCTGGAGAGGAGAAGCTTTGGGGTGACCTGACTGTGGCCTTACAGGGCCTGAAGGAGCTCCAGGAAACATGGAGAGAGACTATGGACGAGGGATGGAGAGACAGGACAAGGGGAATGGTTTTAAGATGAAAAAAGGTAGATTTTAGGTTGGATATTGGGAAGAAATTCTTGGCTGTGAGGGTGGTGAGGCCCTGGCACAGGTTGCCCAAAGAAGCTGTGGCTGCCCCTGGATCCCTGGAAGTCTCCAAGGCCAGGTTGGACGGGGCTTGGAGCAACCTGGGCTAGTGGAAGATGTCCCTGCCCATGGCAGGGGGTGGGATGAAGTGATCTTTAAGGTCCCTCCCAAAGCAGTCTGGGGTTCTGTGACTCTAAGACTCTCCAGAGTATAAAGGGATTATTCAATGTTTCTGTAAAACGTGCAGAAGGAGAAACTTTGCCCTTAAAGTGGCACTGAACTGAGGCCAGGGGCTTGTCAAGATTTATTCACCTCCATTGTGGCAATACACAGATAATAATATATTATATTACAGAACCCCAAATTATTGCTTGCAATTTTTCACCAAATTTGAATCTTCACCATCAATCCAATTCAACCACTCAATTCAATCAATCATTTCAATTATTCTCAAAATCTTTTGGAGAGGGTATTTAAATGTTCC
>NW_020892639.1:0-1162 GCF_003945725.1 Corapipo altera
ATAAAATTAGAAATATATAAATATAAATATATTTATATATTTTTATTTATATTTATATCTACAAATTTATACAATTTATATATAAATACATAAACATATAAAACTAGAAATATATAAATGTATGTTATTGAGTATATTTATTATTAATTATAATTATATATGAAATATAAAAATGTATTTTAATAACACTCACCTGGCGGCGGGACAGGTGAGTGTGGGACAGGAAATATTTCGTGTATTTCTTATATTTATTATGAATTATTAATGTATAAAAATACATTTAAGTAGCGTGTTTGTTTAAAGCATTCGTTTTTATGAATGTCAGATGTGCGATATTTGTGTTTCTATAATTTGTATATAGAAATATCTATAATTTATGAATATATATTACATATAAAAATTATATATAAACATATAAAAATATGTATTTATGTATTTATAGGAATTTATTTACAAATATATATTTTTATCTTTATAGATATTTATTTTTAAATATATATTTATATAAATTTATAAATATATAATTATATACTTATATAAATTTATTCATAAGTATATATTTATATAAATCTATTCGTAAATATATATTTATATAAATTTATTCATAAATATATATTTGTATGAGTTTATTTATAAATATATATTTATATAAATATATACATATATAAATACATACATATAAAAAAATATAAGCATAAGTTATTTATTTAATATATTTATTATTAATTATTAATATATAAAATACGAAACTATAATTATATATTATAATATTATATAATTATACAGGTGAGTGTGGGAGAGAAAATATTTCATGTACTTATTGTTAATTGTTAATATAGAATGTATTTATATAAGTACATAAATAGATAAAAATATAAATATATAAATGTATGTTATTTAGTATATTTATTATTAATTATTAACATATAAAACATAAAAATATATTTTAATAAGACTCACCTGGCAGCGGGATAGGTGAGTGTGGGACAGGATATATTTAATGTATTTGCTGTTAATTGTTAATGTATAATGTATTTATATCAACATTATTATAATTTATTATAACAGTTTATTACAAAAGAACAGCGGCTTAAATAGAACGGTATTTAAAGCGTATCACGTGACCAATGCCAACCAATAGCATTCGAGCACCGCAGTGCGC
>NW_020892640.1:0-1162 GCF_003945725.1 Corapipo altera
CCTCCATCCATCCATCCATCCCTCCATCCATCCATCCTTCTCTTTGATCCATCCCTCCATTCATCCATCTGTCCCTGCATCCTTCTTCCCATCCATCCATCCATCCATCCTCCTTCTCTTCCACCCACACATCCTTCCGTCCTTCCCCTCCGCCTGCCCCTCCCTCCCCCCTTCACCCACCGCCTCCTCCGCCTGCCGCTTGTAGGCCTTGACTTTCATCTGCAGTTTGTCCACCAGGTCCTGCAGCCGCAGCAGGTTCTTCTTGTCCTCCTCTGTCTGCGGGGGACAGGGACAGGGGTGGACATCAGCTCAGGGTGGGACCAGTCAGGGGTTCTAGGTCACCCGTGTCCCTACGGCCACCAGGTCAATCCTCTGGGTCACCACTGTCCCCATGGCCAGCAGGTCAATGTGCTGGGTCACCTCTGTCCTTGTGTCCACCAGGTCAATCCTCTGGGTCACCTCTGTCCCTGTGTCCACCAGGACAATGTCCTGGGTCACCTCTGTCCCTGTGTCCACCAGGACAATGTCCTGGGTCATCTCCATCCCTACAGCCACCAGGTCAACGTTGTGGGTCATCCATGTCCCTGTCTCCACCAGGTCAATGTCCTGGGTCACCACTGTCCCTGTGGCCAGCAGGACAATGTCCTGGGTCACCTCTGTCCCTGTGGCCACCAGGACAATGTCCTGGGTCATCTCTGTCCCTACGGCCATCAGGTCAAGGCTGTGGGTCATCCATGTCTCTGTGTCCACCAGGTCAATGTCCTGAGTCACCTCTGTCCCTATGGCCACCAGGTCAATGTTCTGAGTCACCACTGTCCCTGTGTCCACCAGGACAATGTCCTGGGTCACCTCTGTCCCTGTGGCCAGCAGGTCAATGTCCTGGGTCAGCCACATCCCTACAGCCACCAGGTCAATGTCCTGGGCCACCTCTGTCCCTACAGCCACCAGGTCAACTTTGTGAGTCATCTCTGTCGCTACGGCCACCAGGTCACTGTCCTGAGTCACCTCTGTCCCTGTGGCCACCAGGTCACTGTCCTGAGTCACCTCTGTCCCTACGGCCACCAGGTCAATCCTCTGGGTCACCTCCATCCCTACGACCACCAGGTCAATGTCCTGGGTCATCTCCATCCCTACAGCCACTAGGTCAGTGTCCTGGGTCACC
>NW_020892641.1:0-1161 GCF_003945725.1 Corapipo altera
GCAGGGACCCATCCCTGTGGGATCCACCCTGCTGCCAGCAGGGACCCCAAACACAGCCCCACACCAGCTACTGGGAAGAAGATGCCCTCCCCCCAGCCCAGCCAGCCCCAGGTTCTGGTGTGCCCGCAGGGGGTTTGGGGGTGTCCCAGTACCATGTCACACAGGGCACTGGGATTCTGGGCAATTTAAATATGGCAAGATCTCCCAAGGGAAGACATTTACACTCCATTCCCTACAACATCCTGGAAGTGTCCAAGGCCAGGCTGGATGGGGCTTGGAGCAACCTGGGATAGTGGAAAGGGTCCCTGCCCATGGCAGGGGTGGCACTGGAGGGACTTAAGGCCCCTTCCCAACCAAACCATTCTGGAATTCCATGATTCTATGCCTGTCATTTCCCAGTACCACCAGATCTCTTGGTGACTGGTCAGAGATGTGGGATCATGGATCCAATGGCTCTTTATGCTCCTTACAGGGACAAAGTGATCAGACAGTTTTAGGTAAGAGCAGATAAAAAGCCATTGACAGGAACAGGGAAATTCATTCCTGGTTTGAGCAGCACAGGCCCTGAGCTGCACCCCCTGCACACAGACAGTGCAGTCTCTGCTCATTAGGGTCAAATAGCCACAAATCAGAGCAGACAGAAAGAAAATGGGCTGCAGAAGCATCAGACTGTAGAGAAGGGAGGTGCAGTTCTGGCAAAACATGAAGACCAGGAATGGAAATAGGAATGAGAAGTTCATTGCTGGTCTCAGCCTCACACGGGCTCTTCAGGGAAGGGAGAAAGGAGGAAGGGAATTCGCAGGATTTAGGATAAGCCAGACCTCCTGTCCACTCTGCTGCTCCCTAAACATGGGATCTCTTAGTCTGCTGTGTCCCAGAGCAATCCCCAGGTCCCCAGGCAGTGCTGGCTTTGGCAGAGGGGCAGCTCCTCCCAGTGCCTCCCCCAGAGCACAGGGCTGCAGGGGGAGCAGGGATGGAAGTGCCCAAGCTGCTGGAGCATTCCCTTCACTGCAACCCGGCCCAGCTGAGCCTCTCCTGCCCTGCCCAGCCAGCAGAAGGGGCTGTTTTGCAGTCAATGAAGCCCTGCAGCCCAGGGACAGCAGTGACCACCCACCCCCGGCAGCAGCAGCACTGAGGGCAGAGCTGTTCCCAGCCTGTCTG
>NW_020892642.1:0-803 GCF_003945725.1 Corapipo altera
TTGGGGGTCCCTTGGGGGCCACGAGCGGCCGCATTTCACCCCCCCCCCCCAGAGCTGTCCCCCCCCCCAGAGCTGTCCCCCCCACAGAGGTGTCACCCCTCCCACAACACCCCCAGAGCTGTCACCCCCACAGAACACCCCCAGAGCTGTCACCCCTCCCAGAACACCCTCAGAGCTGTCACCCCTCCCAGAGCTGTCACCCACTGAGCTGTCACCCCAAAGACCACATCCAGAGCTGTCACCCCCCCTGAGATCACCCCCCCAGCTGTCACCCCCTGCGCTGTAACCCCCAGAGCTGTCACCCCTCTCAGAACTCCCCCAGATCTGTCACCCCCCCAGATCTGTCACCCTCCCGTCCCGGCGGTGTCACGTGGAGGGGTGACAGCCGTGTCACCGCCCGGGGGGGGGGGGCCTGGGCGACCGCTTAAAGTGTCGGGGCTTAGCTGGAATCGCGGCCTCTCCATCCCAAAATCCCGGCCTGGAAATCCCCTCTCAGCCGCTCCCGAGCCCCGGGAAGGTCCCCGGGGCGGGGTTGGCACCTCCGTGTCCCCAAAATGTCCCCTCAGGGTGGGGTGGTGGCACCGCTGGCGCTCGCTGTGCCCGGCCCGGAGCGGGGCCCCCCAAAAATCAGGGGGTGGCACTGCCCGGTGGGGTGGCCCACGGGGGGGTTGGGGACACTTGTGTCCCCTCTGGGGGGGGTTAATCTGCCTGTGCCCCTCTCCTGGGGGTGACATTTTGGGGGGACACGGTGTGGGGGGGACAGGGACACGTGGGTGGGACACAGGACACGTGGAGGTACCGGG
>NW_020892642.1:903-1161 GCF_003945725.1 Corapipo altera
GGGGACCATGGAGGGAACATCTGGGTGGGACATGGGGAGAAAAGACCCCTGGGGACACGGGTGGGACCGAGGGGACACGGGTGGGACACACGGGTGGGACTGCAGGGGGATCCCAGAGGGGACATGGGTGGGATTGAGGGGACAGAGGTGGGACATGAAGGGGACACATGGGTGGGACTGTGGGGACGTGGATGGGACTGAGGGGACACAGAGGGGACACGTGGGTGGGACCGTGGGGTGATCACGGAGGGGTCACAC
>NW_020892643.1:0-1161 GCF_003945725.1 Corapipo altera
CGGGATCAGGGTCCGGCTCCGGTTCCATCGCGATCCCGGTTCCCGCGCCCGTTCCCGCCGCCACTTCCGCCGGAAGTGGTCCGTCCCCACAACGCTCCGCCGCGCGCGGTCCGTCCCTCCCCGCCCCCCCCCCCGGAACCCCGCCCCGACACGAACGTTCCGCCCGGCCCCCCCCCCCCCCGTTATCCCGTTCGCCGCCCCCTCCCCTCCCCTCCCCTCCCGGTGCCCGTTTTGGGGCCGCACTGAAGAAAAAACTCATCGCGTTTATTTCCTGTCGCTACAGAACCGGGACAGCCCGAGATACAAAACCGGGGGCGTCGCTCCACGTACAAAAGGGGCCCGCGGGGGGGGTTTTGGGGGGCGGGGGGGAATTTTGGGGGGCGGGGGGGGCACCGGAACAGCCCCGGGACCGGCCCCGGCCCCCCCCCACACCCCCCCCGCGAGCTTTTTTCTATGGAAATAAAAAAAATACAAAAGGGGGCGGGGCTGGGGGGGGCTCGGGGGGGGGTCAGTCCTCGAGCACGATGGGCTCCGAGGTGCTGGCGGGGTGGGGGGGGGCGGGAGGCGCCCGAGCCCCCCCCCCCCCCCGGCCGCAGGGGCAGCCCCGGCTTCACCTTGAGGGGCAGGTTGGGGCGTCGGGCGGCCCGACGGAGCTCCAGGTGAGTGAGAGCCTTCCGCAGCGCCCTGGGGGGCACGGGGGGGGTCAGCAACACCCCCCAGACCCCCAGGAACCCCCCCAGGAACCCCAGAGCACCAAAGATACCCCCAGGAAACCCCTAAGGACACCAGGAACTCCCCCCAGGACAACACAGAGCCCTCACACCCTGTGGAACCCCCAAATTTTGTGTCTCGCCCCACCCCTCAGCCCCCTCCGGACCCTCCCAGGCCACAAACACGGAGGGGTTCGGGGCCATCCCTGTGACCCCCCCCAGAGCCCTGTGACCCCCCCAGAGCCCTGTGACCCCCCCGGGCTCACCGGGTGTCCTTGGTGGCCACAAACACGACGGGGTTGGGGGCGTCCGCCGGGTTCAGTTTCTGCCGTTTGGTTCCGGGCAGGGCCGGGGGGCGCAGAGCGGCCGCCAGGGGGCGCCCGTTGGCCGAAGACGGCAGCGCCGCCAGCGCCACCTGGGGGTGTCAATCACGGCCTTGGCCCCGCCCCCC
>NW_020892644.1:0-549 GCF_003945725.1 Corapipo altera
CCTAACCCTAACCCTAACCCCTAACCCTAACTTTAACCCTAACCCCTCACCCTAACCCTAACCCCTAACCCTAAGCCCTAACCCCTAACTCCTAAACTGTAATGCCTAACTGTTATGTCTAACCCTAACGCCTAACCCTAACGCCTAACCCTCCTGCCTAACCGTAACCCTAAGCTGAAACTGTAACTGTAAACTCTTATGGTACCTGTAAACCCTAAGCCTAACTGTAAACCTCAAGGTTAACCCTAAGCAGAACGTCAACCCTAACTAATTGCCTAATTAGGGCTAACGAGGGGGTGGGCAAAAAAGTAATTACCTAATTAGGGATAATGAGGTGGTGGGGAAAAAATTAATTACCTAATTAGGGGTAATGAGGATAAAAATTGATTATCTAATTAGTGGTAATGAGTGGGTAAGGAAAAAAATTCCTCGCCTAATTAGGGGTAATGAGGGGGCAGGAAAAAATTAATTGCTGCAACCCTAATTTTTATTGAAAATTATTTTTCTTTGCAATTCCGTGATTGTCCACAAGGTGGCAGCAGTTTTTAA
>NW_020892644.1:649-1161 GCF_003945725.1 Corapipo altera
AGGGAAAAAAATTCATTGCCTAATTAGGGGTAATGAGGGGGCAGGAAAAAATTAATTGCTGTAACCCTAATTTTTATTGAAAATTATTTTTCTTTGCAATTCCGTGATTGTCCACAAGGTGGCAGCAGTTTTTAAATTTTGTGGTGTAATTGCGGTTTTTGTTCACTAGGTGGTGCTGGTGCGCTTTTTTTTAAGTTGCAGTTACAGTATTTTTTCGGTAGGTGGCAGTATTTCATGTAAAATTTCTGTGTAATTCCATTTTTTTGTCAGCAGGTGGCAGTATTGGTATGCGGTTTTTAAATTAGTGCGGTTTTGGTTAAATGGGTGTGGAAAAAATTTAATTACGTAATTAGGAGTAATGTGGAGGTGGGGAAAGAATTAATTAGGCAATTAGGGGTAACGAGGGGGCGGGTAAAAAAAATTGATTGGCCAATTAGGGTAACGAGTGGGCGGGTAAAAAAACTTGATTGGCCAATTAGGGTAACGAGGGGGCGGGTAAAAAAAATTGATTG
>NW_020892645.1:0-1161 GCF_003945725.1 Corapipo altera
TTCTCTGTCATATGAAAGGTCCCTGATTAAACTTGTTCCAGCACAGTGACCATACTCAAATTTAGAGACACTGTTTGCATGAAACATACTCACAGAATTCCATGTTGAAAGAATCAGTAAGGAATTAGGAATGCATTTTTTCTCTCAAAAGTCACTACCTTTCCTTAAAATTACAGCTAAGATCCCATACTTAATTTTCCAGGTTCAAAGTGTTTCTCCCCTACCAGCAAAAACAGATGTAGGCTTTTTCTGGTAGAAAAAAAAGAAAAAAACAACCAACACTGGAAAGACAATAATTTCTTAGAGTACAGCTCAACTCTTACAAAATCTTTTGTGGCTGGAGCCCTAACATGATGCACATGGCAGTCTTTTAGCTTTTAGCTTTTGCTGCTACCCTCAGTTCCAGCATACAAAGAAATGTCTCTGTGAAATAACAGCAATTGCCTTTCCATGTTACTGAACTATATTCAATGTATCTGGTCTCAAACAAATACTCCATATTTTCTCCTTGTTTTATTTTCAAGGGCATGGGTATGGGTATTTAGATGACTGCCCTCACTGGTACAGCATAGAAACCATTCACATTGCTATAAATGAATATTATTCTCTTGACAAAACACCTTTTCCAAAGCCCCTGACAAAAAGAAAGGGAAAAAAAACAGACAGAAAAAGGGAGCCATCGGCACATTGCCTGTCACCCACCAAAAAGGTCTCCTCCCTAAAGATAATTCAGGCACACCCTTCAATCTGGATCTCTCACTATCACCCCAAGCTCCTTTTTAGTGGAAGTTTCTGTAGGGAAGCTGAAGTGTATCACTGTCTCAGACAGCCAAGGATAAGGTGACTGAGGGAATTCAGTTGCTCTCTTTAATTAATACAGAATTATTTCCCTTTCATTTGGTGAAGATAATAATATGACTGATGGAATGTCAGTGAAAATGAAATCATAAACTAGTGCAGCACCAAAGGGAAAACTTACTTTAGTTATGGAGTATTGCCAGCAAAATCTTGAGGATCTTATCCATATTTACACTGATAAAATACCACATGTACTTCATGGGATACTGCAAGCTTTCTACAATCCTTGTGGCATGTCTTTACAGAGCAAGAGTTGACATTTTGAGATGATACCTTAATAAATGAGTTGCAGTTCTATTGTTT
>NW_020892646.1:0-1160 GCF_003945725.1 Corapipo altera
TCTGGGGGTCGGGGCTGACCCCTGTGGGGTCCCGGCAGGTCGAGTACGTGATCAAGTGTGACATGTCGGCGCTGCAGCGGGTCCTGTACCGGCACATGCAGGCCAAGGGGGTCCTGCTCACCGACGGCTCCGAGAAGGACAAGAAGGTCTGGAGCTGGGAATTCCTGGGAATGCTGGGAGGGCGGGATGGGGAGGGGGATCCGCCCCCATCCCGGATTTTGACCCGACCTGGGCCGTTCCCCGCAGGGCAAAGGCGGCACCAAGACCCTGATGAACACGATCATGCAGCTGAGGAAGATCTGCAACCACCCCTACATGTTCCAGCACATCGAGGTGGGGCCTCCCTGGAACAGGAATGGACCAGAACAGGGATAAACTCAACCTGGATGGACAAAAACAGGGATAAACCCAACCTGGGATAGACCAGAACAGGGATAAACCAACCTGGATAGACCAGAACAGGGATAAAACCATCCTGGATGGGCCAAAACAGGAATGGACCAAACTGGGGCTAAACCCAACCCAACGGGGCTAAACCCCATGGGGATGAACCAAACCAGAACTAAACCTGACAGGGATGAACCAAACCAGAACTAAACCCCATGGGGATGAACCAAACCAGAACTAAACCCAACAGGGATGAGCCAAACCAGGACTAAACCTGATGGGGATGAACCAAACCAGAACTAAACCTGATGGGGATGAGCCAAACCAGGACTAAACCCAACAGGGATGAGCCAAACCAGGGCACTGGACTCACCTGCCTTCCATGGCTCTGTTTCCCCCCCCACGGATCCATTCCCGAGGGAACTGGGCAGGGAGCAGGACAGGGAGTGGGGCCTTGGCCCTGGCCAGCCCTGGGCGAGGCTTTAGGGCAGGTTTAGGCCCAGTCTGGGCTGGTTCTTGACTCCATTTCTCTTCCCCACTGCAGGAATCCTTCTCCGAGCACTTGGGCTTCACGGGCGGGATCGTGCAGGGGTGAGTCGGGAATTCGGGGGGTTCCCAGTGGAATTCCCAAACTCCAGGGGCTCGTGGGGGGCCAGGGGTGACCCAGGACCCCCCAAAAATGCCCCCAATCCCGTTTTTTCCCCTGACTTTTCCCGTTCCCACCCATTCCAGGCTGGATCTGTACCGCGCCTCCGGGAAGTTCGAGCTCCTGG
>NW_020892647.1:0-1160 GCF_003945725.1 Corapipo altera
TGTTTGGAAATTAGAAGGTTTTGATTTGGGGAATTGCACTAAAATTAAAAAAAAAAATTAATTCAAAATTAAATTTCATTTAATTTTAAAAATACCAAGATTTCCAAAATTGTCTGGGAAAATAACAAAGATCCCTGAAAAATTCATGTTTAGGGATAAATCCTCCAAGTGGTGGTGGCTGGATCACAAGCAGACCTCAGGGGGTATTAATGTTGAGTTACTATAATAACATAATATAATATAATATAACATGATAATATATATAATATATATTTTTATATTTTATATATAACATAATGTAATATGATATAATATAATATATACTATAGTAAATACATTAAATAGAATAATTTTACTATTACTGTATTATAATTTCATATATCCATTTATTGTGATAAAATGATGATCAATTAAAATTTTTATATACTATGTGAAGTAATATCATAGTTACACTAAATATGATAAAATTGAGTAAATATAAAATATAATAAAAATATAAAGTATTTAGTAAATACATTTATTAGTATTTATTTAATAGCATTTAGTAAATATAAAATATACTAAAGTATACTAAATAATATTAAAATTACATAAATAATATAAAAAATTTATATTTATAAAATAAATATATATAAATAATATAAACCCCTATAAAATATACTAAATAGTAAGAATACAATAAATAAACCTCTTTTGTCCAAGGGAAAACAAGGGAAGTGAGGGAAAGAGGAAAAATCTTCATCTAGAGGGATGGAGGACATGGATATGTTTGGATTTCACAGCCTTGGCTGTTTGGTAAATAATTATTAATTAATAATATTTCATCCTCTTTTCCCCTGAGTTTGGGTTTGAATATTTCTTTTTTTTTCCCACCATATCCTGATGCAGCAGCAGGATGGAAATGCTCCTTCATTTTTCCAAGCTGGAATGTCATAGGAAAGATTAATTTTGGGATTTCCCATGGCTTGATTTAGAGCAGAATGGCAGCAGATCATTTAAAATCCCAATCCAACCATCCCAGGATCCATAAAGGACATCTGGGAAGGATGGGATATCTGGGAAGGGTGGGGAATCTGGGAAGGATGGGATATCTGGGAATGATGGGGGAGCTCAGAAGGATGGGATATGTGGGAAGGATGGGATATGTGGGAAGGATGGGA
>NW_020892648.1:0-1160 GCF_003945725.1 Corapipo altera
TGTTGCGGAAAATAGGGACGAATGGGAACGATATGAGGCGTGGAGAAGAATATATAATCCCTGAGACGGACTTTTCTTATTAAGATGGACACTGAATACTGGAAAAGACTTTACCCTGAATGGACAGTTCACCCCTGTGGTCACCAGTTATCCCCAGTTTATGTTTATGTGGTTCTATTGTTATATGTACCCCTAGTTGTAGTTTTAAAAATTATGCCCTCCATATTGTCTCCTTCTTCCCCTCACAGTTTTCCCGCCAGAGCCTGTTGCTCTCCCCTGTTTTCCCGCTCCTCTGCCTGTGATTGGTCATTGTCTGCCGCAGTGCAGAGGTAGCTGCCATTGGTCCAATCCCCTAGATACCCGAAGTTGCCACCTCTCCTGACCCTGATATCCAATCCCTGCTTTCCCTGACCTGCCAATCCTTCTCTCCTCCCCTTGCCTGAGTCCAGCCCCTGATCCTACCCTATATAAGTCTGTGTGTCCCTTAATAAATGGGCATTGCTTCCTCACCCTCAGCTGTGTCCTAGTCCTTTCTGCAGTGCCCTTTCCTGTTCCCTTTCACCCACGAGCTGTGGCAGCAAATTGTTGCGGAAAATAGGGACGAATGGGAACGATATGAGGCGTGGAGAAGAATATATAATCCCTGAGACGGACTTTTCTTATTAAGATGGACACTGAATACTGGAAAAGACTTTACCCTGAATGGACAGTTCACCCCTGTGGTCACCAGTTATCCCCAGTTTATGTTTATGTGGTTCTATTGTTATATGTACCCCTAGTTGTAGTTTTAAAAATTATGCCCTCCATATTGTCTCCTTCTTCCCCTCACAGTTTTCCCGCCAGAGCCTGTTGCTCTCCCCTGTTTTCCCGCTCCTCTGCCTGTGATTGGTCATTGTCTGCCGCAGTGCAGAGGTAGCTGCCATTGGTCCAATCCCCTAGATACCCGAAGTTGCCACCTCTCCTGACCCTGATATCCAATCCCTGCTTTCCCTGACCTGCCAATCCTTCTCTCCTCCCCTTGCCTGAGTCCAGCCCCTGATCCTACCCTATATAAGTCTGTGTGTCCCTTAATAAATGGGCATTGCTTCCTCACCCTCAGCTGTGTCCTAGTCCTTTCTGCAGTGCCCTTTCCTGTTCCCTTTCACCCACGAGCTGTGGCA
>NW_020892649.1:0-112 GCF_003945725.1 Corapipo altera
ACCCCAAATGTGGGCTGGGGATGAGGGGACACTCCCCAGTCCAAGGGACAAGAGGACCCCCCCCCGGGCACCCCAAATAGGGGGAAGAGACAGGAGGGAACCCCCCAAGGGA
>NW_020892649.1:122-1160 GCF_003945725.1 Corapipo altera
CCAGTCCAAGGGACAAGGGGACCCCCCTGAGGACCCCAAACAGGGGGGAGGGACAGGAGGGAACCCCCCAAGGGACAGGGGGACTCCCTGAGGACCCCAAATAGGGGGAAGGGGTAAGAGGGAACCCTCCAAGGGACAGGAGGACTCTCTGGGGGACCCCAAACATGGGCAGGGGATGAGGGGACATCCCCCCCCATCCAAGGGACAGGGGACCCCCCCAGGTACCCCAAATAGGGAGAAGGGGCAGGAGGGAACCCCCCAAGGGACACGGGGACCCCCTGAGGACCCCAACTAGGGGGAAGGGACGGGGGGAGAACCCCCAAACCATCAGCAAAGGACACCCCAAATGGATGGGGGACAGAGGGACCCGCTGGGGACCCCAAAGAAGGGACAGGGGACAAGGGGAGCCCCCCCCTCAAAGCAGGGAGAGGTGACTCCAACCAGGGGACAGGGAGGACACCCCCAAACGAGGGACAGGGGACAAGGGGACCCCCAAAGAAGGGACAGGGGACAAGGGGATCCCCCAAACGAGGGACAGGGGACAAGGGAACCCCCTAAACCAGGGGCAGGGGACCCCCCGAAAGCAGGGAGAGGTGACTCCAACCAGGGGACAGGGAGGACACCCCCAAACGAGGGACAGGGGACACAAAAACAGGGACAGGGGACAAGGGTACCCCCCAAAACAGGGACAGGGGACAAGGGGACTCCCTAAAAAAGGGGCAGAGGACAAGGGGAGCCCCAAAAAAGGGGCAGGGGACAAGGGGATCCCCCCCAAAGAAGGGGCAGGGGACAAGGGGACCCCCAAAACAGGGACAGGGGACAAGGGGACCCCCCAAACCAGGGACAGGGAACAAGAGGACCCCCCAAAGAAGGGGCAGGGGACAAAAGGACCCCTCAAAACAGGGAGAGGTGACTCCAACCAGGGGACAGGAAGGACACCCCCAAACGAGGGACAGGGGACACAAAAACAGGGACAGGGGACAAGGGGATCCCCCCAAAACAGGGACAGGGGACAAGGGGATCCCCCAAAACAGGGAC
>NW_020892650.1:0-1160 GCF_003945725.1 Corapipo altera
CCCCCCCGTGCGCTCCCAGGACCCCCCTGTGCCCCCTCGTGCCCCATCCTGACCCCTCGTTCAGCCCCCCAACCCTCCCCGAAGCCCCCAGACCCCCCCCGTGACCCCACCGTGCCCCCCCAGGGACCCTGGAGCAGGACGGGGGGTGCGTCCCCCCCGCGCTGTGCGAGTGCCTGGACGCGGAGGGGCACCTTTGGGTGCCGGGGGGCGGGGGGCACCCCCGGGGGTGCCAGAACTGCACCTGCGCGGGGGGGCGGCTGCGCTGCACCCCCGGGGGGTGTCCCCCCCCCACCCCCGGGAGCCCCCCCGGGACCGCCCCCTGCGCCTGGAGCCGCTGGAGCCAGTGGGGACCCTGCAGTGTCACCTGCGGGGGGGGGCGGCAGGAGCGGTACCGGTGAGGGGGGCACGGGGGGGGGCACGGCAGGGGGAGGGACCCGGGGGGGAATTGGGGGTCGGGGGGGAATGGGACAGGGGACACGCGGGACTGGAGGGGGAAACGGGGAGGGGGGGACAGGGTACCTTGGGGACACACCTGGCACGGGGGGGGGCACACGGAACTGGAGGGGGGACGCGGGACTGGGGGGCACAAACGGCACCGGGGGGGACACAACACGGGGGGTGACACGGTCACGACACTGGGGGGAACACATGTCACCCGTGGGGATCATTCGGGGGGACATGACAGACCTGGGGGAGGGAACACGACACTGGGGGGGTACACGGGGCACTTTGGGGACACAGAGGTACTTGAGGGGACACAGCATTGGAGGGGGGGCACGGGAATGGGGGGGACGTGGGGCTGGGGGGACACGGGAGTGGGGGGGACACCCGTGCTCTGTGTGACCTCCCTGCCCCCCCAGGACCCCCATCCCACCAGAGAGCGGGGGGAGACCCTGCGGCCCCCCCCCAGGAGGAGAGTCGGGGGTGCGAGGAGACCCCCTGCCCCCCCCCTGTGCCCCTGGGCGGGGGGCGAGCGGGGGCTGGGCGAGCACTGGACCCCCGGCCCCTGCCGGCAGTGGTGAGTTGGGGGCTGGAGGGCCGGGGGGGTCTCCAGGGACTCCCCACCCATCGTGTGTCCCCCTCCCGCAGCACCTGCACCCCCGAGGGACCCCAGTGCTGGGACACCCCGTGTGCGGCCGGTATGGGGGGCTCGGGGGGGG
>NW_020892651.1:0-1160 GCF_003945725.1 Corapipo altera
ATGAATGGATGTAAAGAGAAGGGTCATGGAGAGGGGATGGGTCCTGTAGGGTGGGAAGTAAGATGGATGGAGAATGGATGAGAGATCCTGGATTGGATAGTTGGATGGGTAGAGTGGGGTTCCTGGAATGGGTCAATGTGTGGCTGGGTGGTTGGGTGATTGGTGGATGGATGGATGGATAAATGGATGGATGGATGGATAAATGGGATGAACAAAATAACAAGAGGAAGAGGATGGAACAGTGGAAGAAAGTGTGGGATGGAGTGACGGATGAGTGGTTGGAGAATGGAAAGATAGTTAGGTGTGTGGATGGATGTGGGTCTCATGGGTTGGATGGATGAGACGGATGGGTGGATATGTTTATGGATGGGTGCAGGCTGGGATGAGTCTGTGGCTGGTTTATGCCCTGGATGAGTGAAGAAGGTGAGTGGGGTTGAAGATGGAAGAACAGACAGGGGGACTGCATGTGGCTGGACAGATGACGGATGGAAAAAAGGTCAGGCAGGTGGTTGATCTCCATGTCCTGCCTTGTCCCATCTCTGCAAAGCACCAGCCTCATCCTCAGAGGCTCCCCCAACTGAGGACTCTCCAGCTGAGGACCACGAACATGAACACCAACAAACTGAGGTCCCCCCGGTGCGGGCAGTGCTGGGGGAGCTGAGGGTCTCCAGCGTCACCCCCAGCTCCGTGGAGCTGCAGTGGAGCGTCCCCGAGGGCCCCTTTGACTCCTTCACACTGCAGTACCGGGATGCCCAGGGCCAGCCCCAGGCCCTGCCCATCGATGGCAGGTCCCGCTCGGTGACGGTGCCAGGGCTGTCCCCGTCTCGCCGGTACCGCTTCCACCTCTACGGGCTGCGGGGCGGGAAGAGGAATGACCGCGTCTCCACTGATGCCGTCACAGGTGAGGGGGAAAGTGAGAGGGATGGATTGATCAAGCCATGGAGGGATCATGGGATCTCATCCCCATCTCATTCCCACCCACCTTTGAGAACCCACTGTCCTTGGTAACATCCAAACAACCATTGACCCTTCAACCACCTAATGACCAACACCTGCCATCATCCACCATCATCTTCATCATTCCCCATCACCATAATGATCCTCACCCATCAACATTATTCTCATTCATCATCCATCAACATAATCATCATCATCCATCT
>NW_020892652.1:0-1160 GCF_003945725.1 Corapipo altera
GTTGGCTTGGGGGTTCCTCCTGCCCAAGTCCATCTCCAGAACTCACCGGGCATCCTGTGACCATAAAAACCTCCAAAACACCAAGATCCAGCCCAGAAAAACCCAAACCACTAACTAGATTCACGCAAAAAGCCCCTCAGAAATAGCAAGATGAACCGCTCCCCAAACTCCAAAATGTTAAGATTTAGCCAAAATATACTCCAAAATATGAAGATTCAGCCAAAAAAAAGGTGTTTAATTGGGAGGATGAGGGGAGTGAGGTCACTTCATGAGCACTTGATTGATTTGCTATATATTGATCAAAAACTGAATTAACGTAGTGTCACTTAATTTTTTTCTTCTTAGTTTCATTGTAGAGAATAAATATGAATTCACCGGACTTGAGGTCTTGATCATTACCCCTGTGCTTTGGTGTGCAAATGCCTTCTCCTTCCACTTCTCCCCTGCTATCATTTCTGACAACTGGACTCCTCTGCGGTCCTGTGCCAATATCCTGGGATGTGCAGTTTCCACGTTTGCAAGGATTAAAGGCTACTTTTGCCTACCAGTGCCAAAGGTTGCTCTGTGAAGCTTAGTGTGAGAGAATCCTGGGCAATCAGACACTGAAATTGTTGAGCTGCAATGAGCCATGCAAATGGAAAGACAGAATCCATTCTGCTGGCCCAGATACAGAAGCCAATATCTGGCTGTGGCTCTTTGCCTCACTGGCACCATCCTCTGTTGTTCCTGCTGCCCACCACTGGCAGCCCCAGGGGCACAGGTACGTCCATCCTGTAAATGAAGTTAGTCAGACTGTCCACAAGTGTTAGCAGGAGTAAAACAGTGCACTGCTGACCTTCTCGAATTTATCTCTATTAATGTCTGACTTCACTTGGTCAATCTGTGTTCCCTTGCACAGTGTTACATGGGTTTATGATTTTTATTATCACTGCACCCAATTAAACTCGAACATGTGGTCAGAACAGTAATTACCTGTATTTGTGTATAACTGTGTGCTCTTCTATTTTTCATGCTTTCTGGTAAATTCACTGGCAACTTCTTTCACGACTACATGATGGGGACTGAATTTAATATTGGGGGGGTTTCCTGAGGGCAGCACTAACCAGACTGTTTTGTGTGTGTGTGAGACAGGCAGAACCACAAATGCCTGCACAGCCCAG
>NW_020892653.1:0-1160 GCF_003945725.1 Corapipo altera
CATGGGGTCATATGGGGGTCATGGGGTCACACAGGGGTCACACAGGGGTCATGGGGGGACAGGGGACCCCCGGAGTCACCCTGGAGGGACAGAGGGGACACGGGGTCACACAGGGGTCATGGGGTCATACAGGGGTCACACAGGGACAGGGGGACCCCCGGAGTCACCCTGGGGGGACAGAGGGGACACGGGGTCACACAGGGGTCACACAGGGGTCATGGGGTCACACAGGGGTCACACAGGGGTCACACAGGGACAGGGGACCCCCGGAGTCACCCTGGGGACAGAGAGGGACATGGGGTCACACAGGGGTCATACAGGGGTCACACAGGGACAGGGGACCCCCGGAGTCACCCTGGGGGGACAGAGGGGACACGGGGTCATATGGGGGTCATGGGGTCACACAGGGGTCATGGGGGGACAGGGGTCACACAGGGGTCACACAGGGACAGGGGTCACACAGAGGTCACACAGGGGTCACATAAGGGTCATGAGGACCTCCGGAGTCACCCTGCAGGGTCAAGGGTCACACAGGGGTCAGGGGGGTGACAGGAGGTGACACAAGGTGACAAGGTGTGACAGGAGGTTTCAGGAGGTGATGGGAGGTGACAAACTGAAACAGGAGGTGACAGGAGGTGACACAAGGTGACAAAGTGTGACAGGAGTTGACAGGAGGTTTCAGGAGGTGTCAGGAGGTGACAGGAGGTGACAAACTGAAACAGGAGGTGACAGGAGGTGACAAGGTGTGACAGGAGTTGACAGGAGGTTTCAGGAGGTTTCAGGAGGTGACAGGAGGTGACAGGAGGTGACAAGGGCTGACAGAAGGTGACAGGAGGTGACAAGGTGTGACAGGAGTTGACAGGAGGTTTCAGGAGGTGACAGGAGGTGACAAGGGCTGACAGGAGGCGACAGGAGGTGACAAGGTGTGACAGGGGCTGACAGAAGGTGACAGGAGGTGTCAGGAGGTGACAGGAGGTGACAAAGTGTGACAGGAGGTGACAAGGGCTGACAGGAGTTGACAGGAGGTTTCAGGAGGTGACAGGAGTGACAGGAGGTGACACGGGGTCACAAGGGGTGACAAGGTGGGACAGGGGCTGACAGGAGGTGACCAGAGGTGACAAGGGGTGACAGGAGGTTTCAGGAGGTGTCAGGAGGTGACA
>NW_020892654.1:0-321 GCF_003945725.1 Corapipo altera
AAAATCACACCTGGGACCCCCCAAAAATGGAACCTGAGACCCCCAAAAACGGCCCCAAAAATGGTCCAAAAACGGCCCCAAAAATCACACCTGGAACCCCCCAAAAAATCACACCTGGGACCCCTAAAACAGGCCCAAAACTGACCCCAAAAATCACACCTGGGACCCCCAAAAATCACACCTGGGACCCCTAAAACAGGCCCAAAACTGACCCCAAAAATCACACCTGGGACCCCCAAAAATCACACCTGGGACCCCTAAAAACAACCCCAAAAATCGCACCTGGGACCCCCAAAAACACCCCCTGGATCCTCAACTTCA
>NW_020892654.1:421-739 GCF_003945725.1 Corapipo altera
CCCCCAATCCTAAGCCCCGCCCCCTCCCCAGGTACTCCATCCGTGACCGTCGCTGGACTCAGGTGTTGGCAGGGGCGGAGCCGGGAGGGGGCGGGGCCAGCACAGGCCCCGCCCCCCGTTACCTGCAGGCGGCCACGCCCCTCCCGGGCCGGGGGGCTCTGCTGGTGGTGGGGGGGCTCGGCCGGGGGGGGCCCCTGGGGGACACCTGGATCCTCAACTTCACCTCCCTCACCTGGAGGAGGCTGCAGGTGAGCCAAAAACACCCCAAAATCACCCCAAAAACGCACCTGGGACCCCAAAAAAATACCCCAAAAATGG
>NW_020892654.1:839-1160 GCF_003945725.1 Corapipo altera
AAAATCACACCTGGGACCCCCCAAAAATGGAACCTGAGACCCCCAAAAACGGCCCCAAAAATGGTCCAAAAACGGCCCCAAAAATCACACCTGGAACCCCCCAAAAAATCACACCTGGGACCCCTAAAACAGGCCCAAAACTGACCCCAAAAATCACACCTGGGACCCCCAAAAATCACACCTGGGACCCCTAAAACAGGCCCAAAACTGACCCCAAAAATCACACCTGGGACCCCCAAAAATCACACCTGGGACCCCTAAAAACAACCCCAAAAATCGCACCTGGGACCCCCAAAAACACCCCCTGGATCCTCAACTTCA
>NW_020892655.1:0-575 GCF_003945725.1 Corapipo altera
GGGATAACAAACACCAGGATAAAACGCCGGGATAACGCCGGGATAACAAACACCAGGATAACACCGGGGTAACAAACAACGGGATAACGCCGGGATAACACCGGGATAACACCGGGATAACAAACACCGGGATAACACCGGGATAAAACACCGGGATAACACCGGGATAACAAACACCGGGATAACGCCGGGATAAAACACCGGGATAACACCGGGATAACACCGGGATAACGCCGGGATAACAAACACTGGGATAACACCGGGATAACACCGGGATAACGCCGGGATAACACCAGGATAACACCGGGATAACAAACGCCAGGATAACACCGGGATAACACCGGGATAACGCCGGGATAACAAACACCGGGATAACACTGGGATAACAAACACCGGGATAACACCAGGATAAAACACCGGGATAACACCGGGATAACAAACACCGGGATAACACCGGGATAACACCGGGATAACACCGGGATAAAACACTGGGATAACACCGGGATAACACCGGGATAACAAACACCGGGATAACAAACACCGGGATAACGCCGGGATAAAACACCGGGATAACA
>NW_020892655.1:585-1160 GCF_003945725.1 Corapipo altera
GGGATAACAAACACCAGGATAAAACGCCGGGATAACGCCGGGATAACAAACACCAGGATAACACCGGGGTAACAAACAACGGGATAACGCCGGGATAACACCGGGATAACACCGGGATAACAAACACCGGGATAACACCGGGATAAAACACCGGGATAACACCGGGATAACAAACACCGGGATAACGCCGGGATAAAACACCGGGATAACACCGGGATAACACCGGGATAACGCCGGGATAACAAACACTGGGATAACACCGGGATAACACCGGGATAACGCCGGGATAACACCAGGATAACACCGGGATAACAAACGCCAGGATAACACCGGGATAACACCGGGATAACGCCGGGATAACAAACACCGGGATAACACTGGGATAACAAACACCGGGATAACACCAGGATAAAACACCGGGATAACACCGGGATAACAAACACCGGGATAACACCGGGATAACACCGGGATAACACCGGGATAAAACACTGGGATAACACCGGGATAACACCGGGATAACAAACACCGGGATAACAAACACCGGGATAACGCCGGGATAAAACACCGGGATAACA
>NW_020892657.1:0-372 GCF_003945725.1 Corapipo altera
CTGGGAGGGGATTGGGAGGGGACTGGGGGGGACTGGGAGGGACTGGGAGGGGACTGGGAGGGATTGGGAGGGACTGGGAGGGACTGGGAGGGATTGGGAGGGGATTGGGGTTTACTGGTTTATACTGGGAGGGACTGGGAGGGGACTGGGAGCTGTTTGTCCCATACTGGGAGCACTGGGAGGGATCAATGGTTTGTACTGGGAGGGACTCGTAAGCTCATCATTGGCTCCCGATTTCCCCCAAATTTTTCTCCTTTTTTCCCCCATTTTTTCCCCCAAATCCCCTCAAAATTTTCTCATTTTCCACCCAAATTCCCACTAAAATTTCTCCAAATTTTTCTCCTTTTTTCCCCAATTTTTTTTCTCATTTTT
>NW_020892657.1:472-1160 GCF_003945725.1 Corapipo altera
GGGGATTGGGAGGGGACTGGGGGGGACTGGGAGGGACTGGGAGGGGATTGGGAGGGACTGGGAGGGACTGGGAGGGACTGGGAGGGGACTGGGAGGGATTGGGAGGGACTGGGAGGGACTGGGAGGGATTGGGAGGGGATTGGGGTTTACTGGTTTATACTGGGAGGGACTGGGAGGGGACTGGGAGCTGTTTGTCCCATACTGGGAGCACTGGGAGGGATCAATGGTTTGTACTGGGAGGGACTCGTAAGCTCATCATTGGCTCCTGATTTCCCCCAAATTTTTCTCTTTTTTCCCCCATTTTTTCCCCCAAATCCCCTCAAAATTTTCTCGTTTTCCACCCAAATTCCCACTAAAATTTCTCCAAATTTTTCTCATTTTTTCCCCAATTTTTTTCTCATTTTCCCCCCAAATTTTTCCAATTTTCCCCAAATTTTTCTCATTTTTTCCCCAATTTTTTCCAATTTTTCCCCAAATTTTTCTCCTTTTTTTTTCAAATTTTTCTCATTTTCCCCCCAAATTTTTCTCCTTTTTCCCCAAATTTCTTTTCCATTTTTCCCCCAAATCCCCTCAAAATTTTCTCATTTTCCACCCAAATTCCCACTAAAATTTCTCCAAATTTTTCTCCTTTTTTCCCCAATTTTTTTTCTCATTTTTTCCCCAATTTTTTCCAATTTCTCCCCAAATT
>NW_020892658.1:0-1159 GCF_003945725.1 Corapipo altera
TCACAATCTGGCTGTACTCGGGGATGTGCATTCTCCAGAAACCTATGGCCCCCAGGAAAGCTTCTGTCTCCTTCTTGTTGGTCGGCGGAACCATGGTTACAATCTTATTGATGACATCTGTTGGTATCTGCCGTCATCCATCTTGCCATTTTACCCCTAGGAACTGGATCTCTCTGGCAGGTCCCTTGACCTTATTCTTCTTGATGGTGAAACCGGCGTCAAGGAGAATCTGGATGATTTCCTCTCCTTTCTCGAAAACTTCTTCTGCTGTGTCCCCCCATACAATGATGTCATCAATGTACTGGATATGTTCTGGGGCCTTGCCCTTCTCCAGTGTAACCAGAATCAGTCCATGGCAGATGGTTGGACTGTGCTTCCACCCCTGGGGCAGTCGATTCCACGTGTACTGCACACCTCTCCACGTGAAAGCAAACTGCAACCTGCACTCTGCTGCTAAGGGAATGGCGAAAAATGCATTGATGATGTCAATGGTGGCATACCACTTCGCTGTCTTGGACTCCAACTCATATTGGAGCTCCAACATGTCTGGTACAGCAGCACTCAATGGTGGCATGACTTCATTCAAGCCACGATAGTCCACTGTCAGTCTCCATTCGCCATCGGACTTACGTACAGGCCAAATGGGGCAATTGAAGGGTGAGTGTGTTCTACTAACCACCCCTTGGCTTTCCAGTTTGCGGATCATCTTATGGATGGGGATCTCAACATCTCGATTCTTCCAGTACTGTCTCCTATGCACTGTCTTAGTGGCTGTCGGCACTCGCTGGTCCTTGACTCGCAGTAATCCTACAATAGAAGGATCTTCTGAGAGGCTGGGCAGGGCAGATAATTGTTTGGATTCCTCTTCAGTCACCGCGGCTATACCAAAAGCCCATTGGTACCCCTTCGGGTCCTTGAAGTATCCTCTTCTGAGGTAGTCCATGCCAAGAATGCAAGGGGCTTCTGGTCCCATCACAATGGAATGTTTTTCCCATTGGTCTCCTGTAGCAGATGCAGTTCTTGTATAACAAGGAAGAAAAACAGCTCCTCGTGGGTGGTGGGACAAAGAGACTTTATTTCAAAATCTGCACTCTTTTATCCTTACATACCATGTGACTTCTTTAGCCAATGGAGTTACCTATGTCGGCGCATGCTCTTT
>NW_020892659.1:0-1159 GCF_003945725.1 Corapipo altera
TGTGTCCATAGGGGACACCTGGGGACACCCAGAGGGGTCAGGGGACAGCAGAGCCCACAGGGGACATGTGTGGCCATAGGACACATGTGTGTCCATAGGGGACACGGGAGCCCACAGGGGACACCAGAGCCCAGAGAGGACACTGGAACCCATAGGGGACACATGTGTCCACAGGGGACACCAGAGCCCACAGGGGACACGTGTGTCCATAGGGGACATGTGTGTCCATAGGGGACACCGGAGCCCACAGGGGACACGGGTGCTCACAGGGGACACACAAGTCCCGGTGACACTGTGGGTGGCACTGACGGTCCCACAGGGCCCACGCGGTGCCACAGGGCCTGAGGGTGACACAGAACACGGGGGGGACACGGGAAGCCACGGGGTGACGGGTGAGCCCGGGGATGACATCGGTGCCGAGGGGACACGGAGCGAGGTGGCCACGTGAGCCCATGTGGGGACACATGAGGCCACAGGGGACACATGAGGCAATGGGGCCACCTGGTCCTGCAGGGGACACGTGAACCCACAGGTGACACACGAGTCCATGGGGGACACCTGGTCCCACAGGTGACACGTGAGGCCACAGGGGACACGGGAACCCACAGGGGACACAGGAACCTATAGGTGACATGTAAAGCCAAGGGTGACACGTGAGCTCATAGGGGACACCTGGTCCTGCAGGTGACACGTGACCCTGGGGACAGCACGGGGGGACACAGGTGGCACCGCGGGTCCCACAGGTGACACGTGACCCTAGGGACAGAATGGGGGCACACAGGTGGCACCGTAGGTCCCACGGGAGCCTGGGGTGTCCTGTGACAGGGACCCGGTGACAAAAAGCCCCCAGGACAGGGACCCCCTGATGGGTGTCCCCACGTCAGGGACCCCAGGACAGGGACCCCAGTACAAGGACCCCCTGATGGGTGTCCCCACATCAGGGACCCCACACAGGGCCCCCCTGACGGTGTCCCCGTGTCCCCCCAGCCCCCATCGAGGTGATCCCCTGCAAGATCTGCGGGGACAAATCCTCGGGGATCCACTACGGGGTCATCACCTGCGAGGGCTGCAAGGTGACGGGGGACAGGGGGACACGGGGGGACACGGGGGGACACGGGGGGACACGGGGGGCATGGGAGGGACAGGGGGGCACGGGGGG
>NW_020892660.1:0-1159 GCF_003945725.1 Corapipo altera
TGGTGTTCTGCGGTGCCCGCTCCGGTGCGTGGTTCCCATCGTGGTGCCCGCTCCGGTGCACGGTACCCCCGGTGTTCCGTGGTGCCCACTCCGTTGTGCGGTGCCCACTCTGGTACCCCCAGTGATCCCTGGTGCCCACTTCATTGTGGGCACCCCCCGTGATCCCTGGTGCCCACCCCGCTGTGTGGTGCCCACTGTGGTACCCCCCGTGTTCCATGGTGCCCACCCCGCTGTGCGGTGCCCGCTGTGGTACCCCCATTATCCCTGGTGCCCACTCCGCTGTGCGGTGCCCGTTGTGGTACCCCCAGTGTTCCATGGTGCCCACCCCGCTGTGTGGTGCCCACTGTGGTACCCCCCGTGATCCCTGGTGCCCACCCCGCTGTGTGGTGCCCGCTGTGGTACCCCCCATTATCCCTGGTGCCCACTCCGCTGTGCGGTGCCCGCTGTGGTACCCCCAGTGTTCTGTGGTGCCCACCCCGCTGTGCGGTGCCCACCATGGTGTGTGGTACCCCCAGTGTTCCATGGTGCCCACCCCGCTGTGCGGTGCCCGCTGTGGTACCCCCCGTGTTCCATGGTGCCCACCCCGCTGTGCGGTGCCCAGTCTGGTACCCCCAGTGATCCCTGGTGCCCACCCCACTGTGCGGTGCCCACCATGGTGTGTGGTACCCCCCGTGATCCTTGGTGCCCACTCTGTTGTGTGGTACCCCCCGTGATCCCTGGTGCCCACCCCGCTGTGCGGTGCCCACTGTGGTACCCCCCGTGTTCCGTGGTGCCCGCAGGCGGGGCGGGCGCGGCGCGAGGCGGCGGCGCAGGTGCAGGTGCAGGCGCAGGTGGTGGAGGCGGCGCGGCGCATGGCGGCCGTGCCAGGGCTGCCCCCCGAGCAGCGCCGGCGCCGGCAGCGGCTCCAGGCAGAGGCTGCCCAGCGGCTCCAGCAGCTCCGTGCCCAGCTCGGACCCCCAGGGCAGGGTGAGCGTGGGCAGGGGGGGCACCGGGGGGCCAGGGGGGCACTGGGGTGGTCAGGGGGGCACTGGGGTGGTCAGGGGGGCACCGGGGGGTCAGGGAGGCATCGGGGGGTCAGGGGGGCACTGGGAGAGTCAGGGGGGCATTGGGGGGTCAGGGGGGCACTGGGAGGGTCAGGGGGGCATTGGGGGGTCAGGGG
>NW_020892661.1:0-1159 GCF_003945725.1 Corapipo altera
GGTCCCCCCCACCCCCCAAATCTCTCAATGGGGGACGGTGGGAACCGGTGGGGCGGCCACGCCCCCTCATTAGCATAGGGGCGGGGCAAAGCATTCGCAACCCGTTCTATTCATGGAGGGGGCGTGGCCTGGGGGCTTCGGGGCGGAGCTTGGGGGTGTTTAATCCTTGTATTAGCATAAAGGGCGGGGCTTGAGGGGGTTTAAAGCTTGGATTAGCATAAGGGGCGGGGCGAGGCGACAGAGGGAGGGGTCTACGAGGCTTCTGAACCCACGATTAGCATAAGGGGCGGGGCCAGACCACCTAAGAACATGCTATTAGCATAAGGGGAGGGGCCAAGGTGCCTTCAGCACAGGTGATTAGCATAAGGGGGCGGGGCATTTGGGGGCTTTATA
Source organism: Corapipo altera (assembly GCF_003945725.1). NCBI lineage: Eukaryota > Metazoa > Chordata > Aves > Passeriformes > Pipridae > Corapipo > Corapipo altera. Next base: position 394 of record NW_020892661.1, read on the forward strand.
AAACACTATTAGCATAAAGGGAGGGGCAAACCCGCATAATAATACTTCATTAGCATAAGGGGCGTGGCTTTGGGGCTTTATAGAGCGTTATTAGCATAAGGGGAGGGGCAAGGGGGTTTTAGGTTGAGCTATTAGCATAAGGGGCGGGGTGAAATGGTTCGAGGATGCTATATTAGCATAAGGGGCGTGGCTTTGGGGGGACGTGTAACAACCCTATTAGCATAAAGGGCGTGGCTTTGGGAGCACTTTAAACAGCTATATTAGCATAAAGGGTGTGGCTTTGGGGGATTTATAAAGCATTATTAGCATAAGGGGCGTGGCTTTTGGGAGCTTTATACAACTCTATTAGCATAAGGGGCGTGGCTTTGCGATGCTTTATACAACCCTATTAGCATAAGGGGCGTGGCTTTTGTGATCATTTAAACAGCTCTATTAGCATAAGGGGCGTGGCTTCGGGTGTTTTATACAATCCTATTAGCATAAGGGGCGTGGCTTTGGGGGTTTATAGAGCTCTATTAGCATAAGGGGCGTGGCTTTGGAGGTTTATAGAGCTCTATTAGCATAAGGGGCGTGGCTTTGGAGGTTTATAGAGCTCTATTAGCATAAGGGGTGTGGTTTTTGGGAGCTTTTATGAATCTTATTAGCATAAAAGTGGGCGGGGCGCAGGGATAGAAGCCGGCGCGGGGTGGGGGGTGGTGGCCTTTTTAGGGTGGGCGTGGCCCCCCCGAGGGTGGGCGTGGCCCCCGAGCCCATTTAGGGCCCGGCG
>NW_020892662.1:0-1158 GCF_003945725.1 Corapipo altera
AGGTCAATATGACCTGGAGAGAGAAAAGAAAAACAAATTGTAAAACTTAATTGGGCCCCTATGAAAAGAAAAAAGACAAGTTACCTCCCTTTTACCTTGTGTAGGATTTATAGTGAGAGAATTTTGTTTAGTTAGCTAGATAATAGCACCTTTCTTAAAATTTCTAACTTTGCATAGATAACAAGCAAACATCTGTTGAATGTATGACCTAACAATGTGTAATGTTTATACTTATGTATCTAACATGTTTATACTCATGTGCCTAACAATGTGTAATGTTTATACTTATGTATAATGAATATTCATGTAGTAGCTGGAAATAAATGTAGAACAACTGTCTTCTTTGGGTGTGACAGGTGTTGGGAGTTGTTGAACCCCTCCCTGATCACCCAGCGCTGAATTTGCTTTTATCATATAATAAATTCTGATTGGAAGTTGCCCGATTGGGTTTCTATTTGTCACAAAACTTGGTGACTTCGCCCGACGTGATACCCTTTGTGTTCTGAGAGATATTTAGCGCCTGAGATAGGAGCGCGCCCGCTGTTTTTTCAGCGGCCTATTCACAGGCCTAATATTTCAACAAGGACCAAGGGTAACGCATGTATATGATAAAAGCAAGGAATTAAAAAGCTCCTGGAGTGCTGCAGCAAAAAGCCCATAATTCTTGTGCACGAAGACCCGAGTGAGAACAACGGACTGTGAGTATCACTTCGGGGGGGCGGATAAAGAGGTCGGTGAATGAGTGAATGAGACGCAGCGTAGCTGCGAATCGAGTGTGGAGTCCTTCTAACCTCGTTTCTGTCTCACCGCGAGGGGAGCAGCAGGTGAAGGGACGAAGCAATTGAATTGATGAGTGGACCTCTGGGGTCGGTGGGAGTTTTTCAGGAGGGACCACTGAGTCAGTGAAAAATCCTAAAAGGGATCCCAGAGGATCGGTGGGAAGGTAGAAAACTTTAGAAGGGACCTCAGGAATATGGGGCAGGGATTTAGTAAATTAAGTTGCCCCAGGAAGGAAAGGAGCAGACAGGCATTGCCGGATATACCCTTAGACAGTCCTCTAGGGGTACCTATTTAGTTAGTTAGCAGCTGCGGGAAAGTTTTGTGTTTTGTGTTCCGGGAGATAGGGAACACGGGTTCCTGAAAAGTTTGCTTAAAAGC
>NW_020892663.1:0-1158 GCF_003945725.1 Corapipo altera
AAATGGGGATAAATATTGAGAAATAGGGATAAATGGTGAGAAATGGTGACAAATGGAGATAAATATTGATAAATGGGGATAAATGGTGATAAGTGGTGAGAAATGGGGATAAATACTGATAAATATTGAGAAATGGTGAGAAATGGTGATATATATTGATAAATGGGGATAAATAGGGATAAATGGAGATAAATGGAAATAAACATTAATAAATGGGGATAAATATTGATAAATGGGGATAAATGGTGGTAAATAGTAATAAATGGGGATAAATGGCCATAAATGAAGATAAATATTGAGAAATGGTGAGAAATGGGGATAAATGGGGATAAATATTGATAAATGGAGATAAATGGGGATAAATATTGATAAATTGGGATAAATGGGGATAAATAGTGATAGTGATAAATGGGGATAAATAGTGATAAATATTGATAAATGGGGATAAATATTGAGAAATGGGGATAAATGGGGATAAATATTGATAAATGGAGATAAATGGGGATAAATATTGATAAATGGGGATAAATGGAGATAAATATTAATAAATGGGGATAAATATTGATAAATGGGGATAAATAAGTAGTGATGGTGAGAAATGGTGAGAAATATTGAGAAATAATGAGAAATATTGAGAAATGGTGAGAAATATTGAGAAATGGGAATAAACTGATAAATGGGGATAAATAGTTATGGTGATAACTGGAGCAGAGAGATTTATCCTTGGAAAAGGCTGAGTGTGAGGAGAACAGGCCAAGGAGGGATTTGCCTTGTGGGAGAGAAGGGGGTGGAGACAGGGGAGGGCCCCAAAATGTGCTGATTTTCCTGGAGAATAAACACAGGAAACCTATAAAAAAGATGGAAAGGGATTTTTGGGGTGACAGGACAAGGGGAAGTGGCTTCAAACTGAAAGGGAGCAGAGTTTTTATAACTTCCAGGTACAAAGTTCTTCCTTCAGGATTGGGATACAGGGTGGGTTTGGAAGTTGGGTGAAGCCAAGGTGGTGCTTTGGCATCTCAGGGGGTCTTTGATGCCCAAATTCTGTGAGCTGAGCACCCAGAGATTGAGATCCTGCTGCCAAACAGGTAGGGAACCCCCTCTGGAGCAGAGAGATTTATCCCTGGAAAAGGCTGAGTGTGAGGAGAACAGGCCAAGGAG
>NW_020892664.1:0-1158 GCF_003945725.1 Corapipo altera
AAATGGGGATAAATATTGAGAAATAGGGATAAATGGTGAGAAATGGTGACAAATGGAGATAAATATTGATAAATGGGGATAAATGGTGATAAGTGGTGAGAAATGGGGATAAATACTGATAAATATTGAGAAATGGTGAGAAATGGTGATATATATTGATAAATGGGGATAAATAGGGATAAATGGAGATAAATGGAAATAAATATTAATAAATGGGGATAAATATTGATAAATGGGGATAAATGGTGGTAAATAGTAATAAATGGGGATAAATGGCCATAAATGAAGATAAATATTGAGAAATGGTGAGAAATGGGGATAAATGGGGATAAATATTGATAAATGGAGATAAATGGGGATAAATATTGATAAATTGGGATAAATGGGGATAAATAGTGATAGTGATAAATGGGGATAAATAGTGATAAATATTGATAAATGGGGATAAATATTGAGAAATGGGGATAAATGGGGATAAATATTGATAAATGGAGATAAATGGGGATAAATATTGATAAATGGGGATAAATGGAGATAAATATTAATAAATGGGGATAAATATTGATAAATGGGGATAAATAAGTAGTGATGGTGAGAAATGGTGAGAAATATTGAGAAATAATGAGAAATATTGAGAAATGGTGAGAAATATTGAGAAATGGGAATAAACTGATAAATGGGGATAAATAGTTATGGTGATAACTGGAGCAGAGAGATTTATCCTTGGAAAAGGCTGAGTGTGAGGAGAACAGGCCAAGGAGGGATTTGCCTTGTGGGAGAGAAGGGGGTGGAGACAGGGGAGGGCCCCAAAATGTGCTGATTTTCCTGGAGAATAAACACAGGAAACCTATAAAAAAGATGGAAAGGGATTTTTGGGGTGACAGGACAAGGGGAAGTGGCTTCAAACTGAAAGGGAGCAGAGTTTTTATAACTTCCAGGTACAAAGTTCTTCCTTCAGGATTGGGATACAGGGTGGGTTTGGAAGTTGGGTGAAGCCAAGGTGGTGCTTTGGCATCTCAGGGGGTCTTTGATGCCCAAATTCTGTGAGCTGAGCACCCAGAGATTGAGATCCTGCTGCCAAACAGGTAGGGAACCCCCTCTGGAGCAGAGAGATTTATCCCTGGAAAAGGCTGAGTGTGAGGAGAACAGGCCAAGGAG
>NW_020892665.1:0-189 GCF_003945725.1 Corapipo altera
CTGATCCCGATTTTCTGCGTGGAGCGGGGACGGATTGGGGGGAACCCCAGGGACCCCCAAAACCACCCCAAAGACACCCCAGACCCCCAAACCACCCCAAAAACCCCCAAACCACCCCAAAAACCCCCCAAACACCCCAGAGACCCCCAAACCACCCCAAAAACCCCCAAAACACCGCAGGGACCCCCC
>NW_020892665.1:289-1158 GCF_003945725.1 Corapipo altera
GAGATGGAAAAACGGGAATTTTTAGAGGGAAAATGTGATTTAAAGGTGGAAAATTGGGTATTTTGGGGGTGGAAAAATGGGGTTTGAGGGTGGAAAAATTGGGAATTTTCCCCCAAAAATTCCCATTTCCCCCCCCCCCTCCCGGAGGAATTCCGGGATTTCCCCTCACCTGCTCCCCGGGGGAAAATTCCCGGGATTTTGCCGCCGGCTCCGGAGCTTTTCCCGATTCCTTTTTCAGCCTCCGGTATTCCCGGTACAGCCCTGGGGGGAGGGGCCAATTCCAAGGGAAAATTCGGGATTTCCGAGGGAAAATCTGATGTTCCCACAACCAAAATTCCCCCTCCAGGAATTCCCAGAATTCCCGGAATTCCCGGAATTCCCGGAATTCCCGGGAAAACTCACGCCGGGTTTCCTCGGGAGCCGCCTCCACGTCGGCCTGGGGGGGGAAAAAATGGGAGAAAAATCAGGGATTTTGGGGGAAATGATGGGAAATTATCCCGATTTTCCTGATCCCAATTCTCTGATCCCGATTTTCCATCCCGATTTTCCTGCTCTTGATTTTCCTGATCCCGACGTTTTATCCTGATTTTCTGATCCCAACTCTCCGATCCCAATTTTTTTTCCAATCCCAATTTTTCCGATCCCAATTCTCCGATCCTGTTTTTTTGATCCCAATTTTCCTGATCCCGATTTTCTGCGTGGAGCGGGGACGGATTGGGGGGAACCCCAGGGACCCCCAAAACCACCCCAAAGACACCCCAGACCCCCAAACCACCCCAAAAACCCCCAAACCACCCCAAAAACCCCCCAAACACCCCAGAGACCCCCAAACCACCCCAAAAACCCCCAAAACACCGCAGGGACCCCCC
>NW_020892666.1:0-1158 GCF_003945725.1 Corapipo altera
CCCCCCCCGTGTCCATCTGGAGCCCCGCGGCTCTGTCCCCCCTCTCCGAGCCCGCTCCCCCTTTCCGGGGGTTCCCGGGAGCCGGGGGGGGTTTCCCGCAGGGTTATCCCGGATATTTCGGGGGGCTCGACTCGTACCTGTCGCCGCTGCCCCCCCAGGTGGGGGGGTTGAGCCCCCTGGGGCCCCCCCCGCCCCCCCCGCCCGCGCTGGGCCTGGCGGCGTCGCCCGCGGGGTTCGGGGGCACCCCCGGGATGGGATTCGGGGACTGCCTGGAATTCAAGGAGCAGGGAAGCGCCTGGAAGGTGAATTTCGGAGGGGATTGCCTGGAATACAAGGATCAGAGCACCTGGAAATTCCAGGTCTTGTAGGGGGGGAGGGGACGGGAATTCCCGGGATGAGGAGGGTTCCCGGGGAGGGGGAAACCTCCCGGGCAGCGAGGGTTCCCGCGTGGAGCATCCCCGGACCGCCGGGAATTCCTGGATCGTGGAAAATTCCGGGATCGTGGGTAATTCCCGGGATGTGGAACATCCCCCCCGGCACGGACAATTCCCACATGGAGCATCCCAGGACCGCTGGGAATTCCTGGAAAATTCCTGGATGCCTGAGGGTTCCTGGACGGCAGAGAATTCCCAGAGTGTGGACAATTCCCGGGGTGTGGAAAATCCTCCTGGGCACGGACAATTCCCACGTGGAGCATCCCTGGACCATGGACAGTTCCTGGATCATGGACAATCCCTGGATCATGGACAATCCCTGGATCATGGACAATCCCTGGATCTTGGGCAGTTCCTGGATCATGGACAATTCCCAGGGCATGGAAAATCCCAGGATCCTGGACAACTCCTGGAGCACAGAGGATTCCTGGACCGTGGACCATTCCTGTGGCGAGGAGAATTCCCGGATCCAGGATAATTCCCAAGGCACAGACAAGCTCCAGACCCCTGAGAATCCCGGGATTGTGGACGATCCCGGGGCACGGAGAGTTCCCACATGGAAAATCCTCCTGGCACGGACCATTCCTGAACTTTGTGATCCTGGGAGATCCCTGGACCATTCCCGAACTTTGGAGCATCCCTGGATCTTGAGGGATCCTGGGAGATCCCTGGACCATTCCCGAACTTTGGAGCATCCCGGGAGATCTCTGGACCAAAGAAATCC
>NW_020892667.1:0-1158 GCF_003945725.1 Corapipo altera
TATTTTAATAATTAATTTCAATTTTTATATTCCTAGGTTTTAAATTTTTATATTTTTACATTTTATATTTTATATTTTTATATTTATTTTTATTTTTTTTATTATTTTTTATTATTTTATTTTTTCGTTTTGGTTTTATTTTTTTATTTTTTAATTCAGTTGAAAAAATTTGAAACCGCAATGAAAAAAATCGACATTTAATGAATTAAATTAATTAAATAAAATTAAAAAGTTTAATAATCACATAATACAATTTAATATTTATATAATTTTTAACATTTCCTGGATTTTGATCATTTTTATTTCCATTATTATTCTAAGAGGGGGCGGAGCCAGACACGCCCCCTCGTCCCTGATTGGTCCTTATTGAGGGGCGGGGTTGCCGGTGGGCGTGGCTTCTCCAGGCCCCGCCCCCAGGGCCGTCTGGTAAATCACCACGGGCTGGAGGAAAAGGGGGCGTGGTCAGAACCAGGCCACGCCCCCAAAGAAACCACACCCTTTCCCCTCCTTTAGCCCCGCCCCTTTTTAGGCCACGCCCCCCTCGTCACTCACTGGCTGGATCCGTTTGGGGCGGGCCCTGCTGGCGGCGATCGCACCAATCACGGAGAGCCCCGCCCCCGCCGCCGATGACGTCATCAGGAGCACGTGGGTGCCCAGAAGGACCCGCTGGGGGGGGGAGGGAAGGAAAGTCACCCAAAATTGGGGCAAAAATGGGGCAAAAATGGGGCAAAAATGAGGAAAAATTGAGGTAAAAATGAGTAAAAATGGAGATAAAAATGAGGCAAAATTGAGGTAAAAATGGAGCTAAAAATGAGGCAAAATTGACCCAAAATTGAGCAAAAATTGAGGTAAAAATGAGAAAAAATGGAGATAAAAATGAGTCAAAAATGATACAAAATTGAGGTAAAAATTGAGGTAAAAATGAGGCAAAATTGACCCAAAATTGGGGCAAAAATGGGTCAAAATTGAGGAAAAAATGAGTAAAAATGGAGATAAAAACGAGGCAAAATTAAGGTAAAATTGAGGTAAAAATGGAGCTAAATATTGGTAAAAATGGAGATAAAAATGAGTCAAAAATGAGCCAAAATTGAGGTAAAAATTGAGCCAAAAATGACCCAAAATTGAGTTAAAAATTGAGTAAAAAATGAGTCAAAATTG
>NW_020892668.1:0-161 GCF_003945725.1 Corapipo altera
TGGGGCTGTGGGGTATCTATGGGGCTGTGGGGTATCTCTGGGGTCTCTATGGGGTATCTATGGGGCAGCCCCACATCCGTGTGCCCCCCAGGTGCGGGTGTGGGTGTTCCCCGAGGGCACCCGGAACCACAGTGGGTCTGTGCTGTGGGGTCTCTATGGGG
>NW_020892668.1:261-596 GCF_003945725.1 Corapipo altera
CTGTGCCCCCCAGGTGCGGGTGTGGGTGTTCCCCGAGGGCACCCGGAACCACAGTGGGTCGATGCTGCCCTTCAAACGCGGCGCCTTCCACTTGGCCGTGCAGGCTCAGGTACTTGGGGGGCAGGGGCCTTGGGGGGCGGTTTGGGGGGGGGGGGGGGGGGGGGGGGGGGGGCACGCCCCCCCCCCCCCCCTGTCCCCCCCACCCCCCCCCCCCCACAGGTGCCCGTGGTGCCCATCGTGATCTCGTCCTACCAGCACTTCTACAGCAAACGGGAGAGGAGGTTCACGGCCGGTGAGGGGCAAATGTGGGGCTGGAAATGTGGGGCTGGGGGGGG
>NW_020892668.1:696-1158 GCF_003945725.1 Corapipo altera
GGCTGGGGGGTGTCTGTGGGGCTGGGGGGTGTCCCTGTGGGGCTGGGAGGTGTCTGGGGGGCAGCCATGGGGCCGAGGCTGCCCACACCATGCTCAGCCAGGACGTGAGTCTGTGGGGGGAGATGTGGGGCTGGGGGATGTATGTGGGGCTGGAGGTGTCTGTGGGGCTGTGGGGTATCTTTGGGGTATCTGTGGGGCTGTGGGGTATCTATGGGGCTGTGGGGTATCTCTGGGGTATCTATGGGGCTGTGGGGTATCTTTGGGGTATCTATGGGGCTGTGGGGTATCTATGGGGTATCTATGGGGCTGTGGGGTATCTATGGGGCTGTGGGGTATCTCTGGGGTCTCTATGGGGTATCTATGGGGCAGCCCCACATCCGTGTGCCCCCCAGGTGCGGGTGTGGGTGTTCCCCGAGGGCACCCGGAACCACAGTGGGTCTGTGCTGTGGGGTCTCTATGGGG
>NW_020892669.1:0-574 GCF_003945725.1 Corapipo altera
GTCCCCGTCCCTGTCCCCCTCCCTGTCCCTGTCCCTGTCCCCGTCCCCCTCCCTGTCCCTGTCCCCGTCCCTGTCCCTGTCCCTGTCCCTGTCCCCTTTCCTGTCCCTGTCCCCGTCCCTGTCCCTGTCACTATCCCCCTCCCTGTCCCCCTCCCTGTCCCCGTCCCCGTCCCTGTCCCTGTCCCCTTCCCTGTCCCCGTCCCCCTCCCTGTCACTGTCCCTGTCCCTGTCCCCTTTCCTGTCCCTGTCCCCTTTCCTGTCCCTGTCCCCTTCCCTGTCACTGTCCCCGTCCCTGTCCCTGTCCCCCTCCCTGTCCCCGTCCCCGCACTCCCGGCGGCTTCTCGGGCACGTCCCGGGTGGCCCCTGAGGTGTCACCTCCCCCCCCCAGGGGTGTCACAGGGGTTGGGGCGTCCCCGTCCCCTCGGGGTGACAAAGGGTGACAGAGCCCCGTCCCACCGTGTCCCCAGGGGTGACAGACCCCTGTCCCCCCCCCCAGGGTGACCCAGGGGTGACAGACCCCTGTCCTCCCCCCCAGAGTGACCCAGGGGTGACAGAGCCCCGTCCCCATCACAGG
>NW_020892669.1:584-1158 GCF_003945725.1 Corapipo altera
GTCCCCGTCCCTGTCCCCCTCCCTGTCCCTGTCCCTGTCCCCGTCCCCCTCCCTGTCCCTGTCCCCGTCCCTGTCCCTGTCCCTGTCCCTGTCCCCTTTCCTGTCCCTGTCCCCGTCCCTGTCCCTGTCACTATCCCCCTCCCTGTCCCCCTCCCTGTCCCCGTCCCCGTCCCTGTCCCTGTCCCCTTCCCTGTCCCCGTCCCCCTCCCTGTCACTGTCCCTGTCCCTGTCCCCTTTCCTGTCCCTGTCCCCTTTCCTGTCCCTGTCCCCTTCCCTGTCACTGTCCCCGTCCCTGTCCCTGTCCCCCTCCCTGTCCCCGTCCCCGCACTCCCGGCGGCTTCTCGGGCACGTCCCGGGTGGCCCCTGAGGTGTCACCTCCCCCCCCCAGGGGTGTCACAGGGGTTGGGGCGTCCCCGTCCCCTCGGGGTGACAAAGGGTGACAGAGCCCCGTCCCACCGTGTCCCCAGGGGTGACAGACCCCTGTCCCCCCCCCCAGGGTGACCCAGGGGTGACAGACCCCTGTCCTCCCCCCCAGAGTGACCCAGGGGTGACAGAGCCCCGTCCCCATCACAGG
>NW_020892670.1:0-1157 GCF_003945725.1 Corapipo altera
AGGTCAATATGACCTGGAGAGAGAAAAGAAAAACAAATTGTAAAACTTAATTGGGCCCCTATGAAAAGAAAAAAGACAAGTTACCTCCCTTTTACCTTGTGTAGGATTTATAGTGAGAGAATTTTGTTTAGTTAGCTAGATAATAGCACCTTTCTTAAAATTTCTAACTTTGCATAGATAACAAGCAAACATCTGTTGAATGTATGACCTAACAATGTGTAATGTTTATACTTATGTATCTAACATGTTTATACTCATGTGCCTAACAATGTGTAATGTTTATACTTATGTATAATGAATATTCATGTAGTAGCTGGAAATAAATGTAGAACAACTGTCTTCTTTGGGTGTGACAGGTGTTGGGAGTTGTTGAACCCCTCCCTGATCACCCAGCGCTGAATTTGCTTTTATCATATAATAAATTCTGATTGGAAGTTGCCCGATTGGGTTTCTATTTGTCACAAAACTTGGTGACTTCGCCCGACGTGATACCCTTTGTGTTCTGAGAGATATTTAGCGCCTGAGATAGGAGCGCGCCCGCTGTTTTTCAGCGGCCTATTCACAGGCCTAATATTTCAACAAGGACCAAGGGTAACGCATGTATATGATAAAAGCAAGGAATTAAAAAGCTCCTGGAGTGCTGCAGCAAAAAGCCCATAATTCTTGTGCACGAAGACCCGAGTGAGAACAACGGACTGTGAGTATCACTTCGGGGGGGCGGATAAAGAGGTCGGTGAATGAGTGAATGAGACGCAGCGTAGCTGCGAATCGAGTGTGGAGTCCTTCTAACCTCGTTTCTGTCTCACCGCGAGGGGAGCAGCAGGTGAAGGGACGAAGCAATTGAATTGATGAGTGGACCTCTGGGGTCGGTGGGAGTTTTTCAGGAGGGACCACTGAGTCAGTGAAAAATCCTAAAAGGGATCCCAGAGGATCGGTGGGAAGGTAGAAAACTTTAGAAGGGACCTCAGGAATATGGGGCAGGGATTTAGTAAATTAAGTTGCCCCAGGAAGGAAAGGAGCAGACAGGCATTGCCGGATATACCCTTAGACAGTCCTCTAGGGGTACCTATTTAGTTAGTTAGCAGCTGCGGGAAAGTTTTGTGTTTTGTGTTCCGGGAGATAGGGAACACGGGTTCCTGAAAAGTTTGCTTAAAAGC
>NW_020892671.1:0-1157 GCF_003945725.1 Corapipo altera
GGTTTTTGTTTTGGTTTTTGTTTTGGTTTTTGTTTTGGTTTTTGTTTGTCTTTTGTGTTTTTTTTTATTTTTTGGTTTGTTTTGTTTTTCGTTTTGTTATTTTTATTTTTTTGTTTGTTTTTTGTTTGTTTGGTTTGTATTTTTTGTTTTTGTTTGTTTTTTGTTTTGTTTTGGTTTTGGTTTTTGTTTGGGTTTTTTTGCTTTTTTTGTTGTTGGGGTTTTTTGTTGTTTTTTGTTTTGTTGGGTTTTTTGTTTGGTTTTTTGTTTGTTTTTTTATGTTTTTTATATATTTTTGTGGTTTTGTTTGGTTTTTCTTTGTTTTGTTTTGTTTGGGTTTTTTGTTTTGGTTTTTTGTTGTTTTTTGTGTGGTTTTTTGTTGTTTTTTGTTTTGTTGGGTTTTTTTTTGTTATTTTTGTTGTGTTTTGGGTTTTTTTGTATTTATTAAACACAAAATCCTGCCTCTTTGGGCAATGTAATTCAACTATCAGTGTCTCCCCTCTTTAATCTATTTTATACTTAGGACAGAGAACCCCCAGTGTGTTTAATACTGTGCTAATGGATTCATAAGCATATTTACTTGAGTTAGTTTAACTGGACTTTTTTTTTCTCTAAAAATTGATGCATAAACATATTAAACATGCTAGATAGCAACACACTTCAACACACATCACTCAATTCATCTTACAGTGCCAGCTGTGCATTTATGTGCTAGGAAATGTATTTTAAATGTCTGGGGAATAGCTTACAGAATTTTTTTTAAGCCATGCAAGTTACATAAAGTGTTGGTCTGTGATCAATAAAATTCCATGTTTTCTTGTAGGGCACATTGGAGAAGGTGAGAGTAGTGGCACTCAGGCTACTAATTCCAGAAAATTGCCATGCAATGGTGTTTATGGAGCTTGAATGTCAAGCATTTTAATATTCTCAGCTTGACTCAGCCAGATTTAATTATTAATAGAAGAACAATGTTCCACGACTGTAAGCCCACCTTGTGCATGAGGAGATATTGCTATTTTCATTCTTTGTAAATTCTGTTTAGCACTCCAGTGTTTAAAGGCCAACAGAGAGGCTGATCCCATCGTGCCTGGCATAAAATTTGAAGGGAACAGTTATTCCCTGGCAGGGGGGAAGTGCCTCGTGTCAGTTCTCAGTTGTTA
>NW_020892672.1:0-442 GCF_003945725.1 Corapipo altera
GGGGGGTGTCCGTGGCCACGTGGCCGCCCTGGACTGGGGCTCCAAGAGGCTCCTGAGCGAGTTCAACGTCCTGGAGACCATCAACGACATCACGTGGGACTGGGAGCACTGGGAGGGACTGGGAGCACTGGGAGCACTGGGAGGGACTGGGAGGGACTGGGAGGGGAGTGAGAGGGAATGGGAGGGAACTGGGGGCACTGGGAGGGGAGTGGGGAGCACTGGAAGGGACTGGGAGGGAATGGGAGAGGGAATGGGAGGGAACTGGGGACACTGGGATGGGATTGGAGGGGACTGGGAGCCACTGGGAGAGACTGGGAGGGAACTGGGAAGGGAATGGGGGCACTGGGAACACCGGGAGGGCACTGGGAGAGAGTGGGAGGGGAGTGAGAGGGAATGGGAGGGAGCTGGGGGTACTGGGATGGGAATAGGAGGGACTGGGAGA
>NW_020892672.1:542-1157 GCF_003945725.1 Corapipo altera
GTGGGAGGGGAGTGAGAGGGAATGGGAGGGAACTGGGGGCACTGGGATGGGACTGGGAGGGGAGTGGGGGGGACTGGGAGGGACTGGAAGGCACTGGGAGGGACTGGGAGAGGACTGGAATGGGACTGGGAGGGACTGGGAAGGGGATGGAAGGGAACTGGGAGGGACTGGGATGGGAGTGGGAGGGACTGGGAGGGGTTTGGGATGGGACTGGGATGGGACTGGGAGGGGACTGGGAAGTATTTGGAGGGAACTGGGGGCACTGGGAGGGGACTGGAATGGGATTGGGAGGAACTGGGAGGGACTGGGAGGGGACTGGGGGGCTGGAAGGGGCTGGATTTGGGCCCCAAACGCCCTTTTTTGGTCCCAAAATCCCGTTTTTTCCCACAAACCCCCATTTTGGTCATAAAATCCTCATTTTTTTCCCATAAAATCCTCCTAAAATCCCCATTTTTCCTCCTAAAATCCCCATTTTTCCCACAAATCCCCATTTTTCCCCCTAAAATCTCCCATGTTGGACATAAAATCCTCCTAAAATCCCCATTTTTCCCATAAAATCCCAATTTTTTCCCTAAAATCCTCCTAAAATCCCCATTTTTGGTCATAACCCCCCCC
>NW_020892673.1:0-1157 GCF_003945725.1 Corapipo altera
TTGCTGGCAAAATCCTGGCAAGAATACTCTTGAACAGACTAACACCCACTAGAGCAGAAGGAATTCTCCCTGAAAGCCAATGTGGTTTCAGAGCCAACAGGAGCACCACAGACATGGGATTTGTTCTGAAAGAACTGCAAGAGAAGTGTAAGGAGCAGAACAAAGGTCTCTATGGAACCTTTGTTGACCTCACCAAGGCTTTCGATCCTGTGAGCAGAAAAGGTCTGTGGCAGATTTTGGAATGTTTAGGTTGTCCCCCCAGGTTCCTCAAAATGATCATCTCACTCCATGAGGATCAGCATGGTCAAGTAAGATATGGCAACACACTTTCTGAGCCCTTTCTAATATCCAGTGGTGTGAAACAAGGCAGTGTTCCTGCACCAACCCTATTCACAATCTTTTTCAGCAGGATGCTCCAAAGGGCCACGGCAGACCTCGATGGTCAGGACGGGATCTACATTCAATATTGTACTGATGGAAGCCCTTTCAACCTAAGGCGACTGAAGGCCCACACCAAGACCTTAAACCATCTTGTCCAGGAGCTGCTTTATGCTGATGACGCCGCCCTCGTCGCTCACACAGAAGCAGCTCTGCAGCATTTGACATCCTGCTTTGCTGAGGCTGCTGAGCTCTTTGGGCTGGAAGTCAGCTTAAAGAAGACAGAAGTTCTCCATCAACCTGCACCTCAGGAAGTCTTCCATCATCCCCATATCACCATTGGCCAATCAGAGCTCAAATCAGTCCAGCAGTTTAATTTACCCGGGGAGCCTCATCTCCTCGGATGGTGAGATTGATGGAGAGATGGACAACAGGTTAGCAAAGGCATCGAGAGCTTTTGGGAAACTCCATAAAAGAGTTTGGTGAAATAAACACCTGAAGAAAAGCACAAAGATCAGTGTTTACAGAGCCATTTTGCTGTCTACTCTCTTATATGGGTCTGAATCATGGGTCATCTACAGCCACCACCTGCGACTCCTGGAACGCTTCCATCAACGCTGCCTCCGTACAATCCTAAACATCCACTGGTCAGATTATGTGACCAATCCATCTGTTCTAGAACAGGCAGCAGTCACAAGCATTGAGGCCATGTTGCTGAGAACACAGCTGTGCTGGGCAGGGCACGTCTCCAGGATGAAGGACCAACCACCCCCTCCCTA
>NW_020892674.1:0-1157 GCF_003945725.1 Corapipo altera
GAACATTTTGGGGTGATTTTAAGGTGGATTTTGGGGGGATTTTGGGTTGGATTTTGTTGTGATTTTCGGGTAATTTGGGGGTAATTTTGGGGTGGATTTTGGGGTGATTCTGGGGTGATTTTGGGGTGATTTTGGGGTGATTTTGGGGTAATTTTGAGGTGATTTTGGGGTGATTTTGGGATGATTTTGAGGCGATTTTGGGGTGGATTTTAAGGTAATTTTGGGAACATTTTGGGGTGATTTTAAGGTGAATTTTGGGGCGATTTTGGGTTGGATTTTGTTGTGATTTTCGGGTAATTTGGGGGTAATTTTGGGGTGGATTTTGGGGTGATTCTGGGGTGATTTGGGGATGATTTTGGGGTAATTTTGGGGGGATTTTGGGGTAATTTTGAAGCGGTTTTGGGGTGGATTTTAAGGCAATTTTGGGAACATTTTGGGGTGATTTTAAGGTGAATTTTGGAGCAATTTTGGGTCCAATTTGGGTGGATTTTGGGGCCTTTTTGGGTCTTTCTGGGTCGTACTTTTTGTGTATATTTTGTGGATATTTTGGGGTGATTTTGGGGTGGATTTTGGGGCAATTTTGAAGCGATTTTGGGGTGGATTTTAAGGTAATTTTGGGAACATTCTGGGGTGATTTTAAGGTGGATTTTGGGGTGATTTTGGGTTGGATTTTGTTGTGATTTTCAGGTAACTTGGGGGTAATTTTGGGGTGGATTTTGGGGTGATTCTGGGGTGATTTTGGGGTGATTTTGGGGTGGATTTTGAGCTGATGTGGGGGTAATTTTGAGGTGATTTCGGGGTGATTTTGGGATAATTTTTGGGTAGATTTTTGGGGTGATTTTGGGGTGGATTTTACGGCAATTTTGGGGACATTTTGGGCTGATTTCAAGGCAGATTTTGGGGTGATTTTGGGGTGAATTTCAGTTGATTTTGGGTCCAATTTGGGTGGATTTTGAGGCATTTTTGGACCTTTTTGGGTCGTATTGTCTGGGGCTCTTCTGGGCTATTTCAGGGGGGATTTTGGGGTGATTTTGGGGTGATTTTGGGATGACTTTCGGGTGATTTTGGTGTGGATTTTGGGGAGATTTTGGGGGGATTTTGGGGAAATTCTGAGGTGATTTTGGGGTGGATTTTAAGGCAATTTTGGGGTCATTTTG
>NW_020892675.1:0-1157 GCF_003945725.1 Corapipo altera
AGAGGCCGGGGCTGCAGCCCCATGAGCAGGTTGCCAGGCGGTTGGTGCGCTGGGGGCTCTGGCTCTGCGTGGCCCAATGGAGTCTGTGCTCAGGATCCTGGAATTGCCCGACCATGCCTGTAGATTGCACGGCCCAGAGTTGGCAACCACGACCCAAATTTCTGGCTTGAGTGTCTGACAATGCTCAGCAGCTGCAAGTGCTGTCTGAAAGCCTCAGAGAGGAGGGAGGGAAATTGCTTGTGCAACAACTCTGTTTCATACATGCTTTGCTGCAGAAAAACGCTGGGTTTTTTCCCTTTTTGATGATAAAGACTGGTTCCAGATGCATGACATCACTTGTAAAGAAACTGTTGGTGTTAGTAGGAGTTGTAGTGCCCTGAGTTTGCCCAGCTTAAAACTGCCAGCACTAGAGCATTACTTGTTCCAAGGGTACTTGCTCTTTCCTTTACATCGTGGGTTTATTTGGTGTTTAAACAATATTGTGGAATCATAGTATGGTTTTTGTTGGAAGGCACTTTAAAGAACATCTAGTTTTGACCCTCCTGCCATGGGCAGGGACAGCTTTCCTGAGACCAAGACGCATAGTTATGTGTTCAACTGTCTTGCTAAGCCCTCAGTAGCAGGACTTGATTTATGTGATTATAATGAACAACTTAAGTACAAGTTAAGCTCAAAGGAAAGCTGAATCTTAGGCAGTCATCCCCATCTAACCAGAACCTGCATGCTTTTCCTGGCATTTCCCAGAACAGGTACATCACCTACTGTTTGGGCTAAACTCTCATCATTTTTCAGCAATTCTTAGGAATGCCAGAACCAGAGAGCCCTTAGTTATATAAGTAGCATCAAGAAGTCAATTAACAACCTGGGTTTGAGTGTCAATAGTAAGACTTTAATTCAGGTATTTTCTTTAGGCATTTAAGATATCTTGTGTTGTCTAATACACTCCCTAATCAGTGCACTATTCCATTTTCTGGTATGCTTGTATGGATGTCCCTAGGAAGTGTTGACAGTAGGCTCACACCAGCCCTGTAGCTAAGGAAAGAGAGATCAAAAACCTTTTCACCGTTTTCATTCATTTCCCTTTGCCACTATCAGCAAACACAATGAAAAGAGAGTTTCTGTGGCTTTAGGCTGCTGCTCAGTAGAAAATTGCTCTC
>NW_020892676.1:0-1156 GCF_003945725.1 Corapipo altera
CTGTCCCTGCTCCCTCCCTGTGCCTCCTATCCCTGCCTGTCCTTGTTTCTTCCTGTCTGGTCCTTCCCTGTCCTGCCTGCCCCTTCTTATCCCTGCCTGTCCCTGTTCCCTTCCTGTGCCTCCTATCCCTGCCTGTCCTTGTTTCTTCCTGCCTGGTTCTTCCCTTCTCTGCCTGTCCCTGCCTGTCCTGCCTGGTCCTTCCCAGCCTGGCACTCCCAGACCCTGCCTGGTCCTGTCCCATCCCTGCCCTGCCTGCCCTGCCAGACGCTGCCTGTCCTGCCTGCTCAGCTGGGCTCCATCCCACCCCATCCCATCCCATCCCAACCATCCTCGCCCTGCCTGTCCTGCCTGTCCTTCCCCGTCCTGCCAGACCTTCCCTGTCTTTCTTGTCCTGCCTGTCCTGCCCGCTCAGCTTGGCTCCAGTCCAGCCCAGCCCTGCCTGTCCTGCCAGACCCTGCCTGGCCCTTACCTGCCATTCCCAGAACTTCCAGACCCTGCCTGCTCCTTCCCCACCCCTGCCCGTGTCTGCCTGTCCCTGCCTGGTCCTTCTCCCCCATCCTGCCCATCCCTGCCTGCCTTGCCTGCCCTGCCAGACCTCACTTGTCCTGCCTGCCCATCCCTGCCTGCCTTGCCCATCCCTGCCTGCCCCGATCGGCTTTGTCCAGTCCCTCCAAGCCCTGCCTGCCCTCCCCGCCCTTCCAGACCTTCCCTGCCTGTTCCTGCCTGCTCAGATGGGCTCCATCCCCCCCTCCCCACCCCTCCAACACCCCCCAGTCCCTCCCCCCGTGCCCGGCGCCCTCCCTCACCACTTTCTCGGGGCCGGGCTGCTCGGGGGTGATCTGGATCCACTCGATGCCCACGCCCTGGGGGCCGTGGTCCTCGGGCTCCAGGACGTAGGGACAGCCCAGCTTCACCGAGTCGCCCTGGGCCAGGTACAGCTCCTCCCGGCCCTGCCCGTGGATCCGGACGGCCCGCACGAGACCTGGGGAGGGGGCACGGCATCGATGGCACCTCCAATCCCTGCCCCGGGGCACCCCGGCCCCGCAGACAGCACCCCTGGTCCCGCAGACAGTGATCCCACAGACGGTGTGCCCTGATCCCACAGACAGTGATCCCACAGACAGTGTACCCTGATCCCACAGACAGTGATCCCACA
>NW_020892677.1:0-921 GCF_003945725.1 Corapipo altera
CTCACAATCTCTGTCATCACTCCTAATTTGTGTGCACTAATGTTACTCACAATTCTTTGTTTTTGTCCTCAAACTCTTTGCAGATGTTTGTCATGTTCTTAAGCAGTCGCTGAACATCAGACCTTCCAGTTCTATGTACCTTTTCAGGCCTTCACATTTTCCCTGCACACACAAAACCCGTGCAGAGAGAGTGTTCCGCTCCCCCGAGTTTCTCCCTTGGATATTTTCAGTGCATTTCTGACAACAGAGCATCAAATTAAGAATGCACTTCCAAGTAGAGCCCTTTTAAAACTAGGAATATCTCTTTCCCTGACGTTCAAAATGGTAAATCTGTGTGTGGTCCTAAGCCTGCTTTGTCTCTGTGTGCAGGTATGTTCTGTCCCCTTCTGCTTTTGAGACCCCAGCAGTGTTGACTGTCGTTATTTGATGTTTTTGTCTCCCTGACTTTTTGTTCCTTTCTGAATTTCTTCCTCGATCTTTTCTTTTTGTTTGGTATCTGGTTTTAGGTTTAGTTAGCCTAGAGTTTGCCTTCTCTCCAGGAGCTTTTGGTTTCTGTGGGTTTTCCTGTGGATTTCTTTGGATTTGACACGTAACCTCCACCAGGTGTCTCCCCTGCAGTCAGATCAGCCCCCTTTTCACCACCACCCCTTTGGAAAAGGCTCTGAAAGGAGCTGCTCCACATTAACTGTTTCTGTAGAACCCCAGTTGAAGGTTTTGCCCTGCAGCTGTGCAAATTTCAAGTTTCACAGTTAACACCCAAGAAAATCGGGCAAGGTCTTACTGACACACGGGTCAGCTTCTGGGGGTAAAGGTCCTACAGCAGGACTGGCTGACTGACAGGGCTTTGTCATTGCTCAGTTTCTTTTATCCTTGACTATATTCTGTTTTCCAGTGAGGCACTGGAACAGTGAGGCCGTGGAT
>NW_020892677.1:1021-1156 GCF_003945725.1 Corapipo altera
TCCATGGTTCTGTACAATGGAAAAAAAAAAAATCTTTGATTAAAAAAAAAAAGAAAAAGCAATAATATCCCAGATCCCAGCTGGGAAGTCTGGTATTCCCTGGCCTGTGTCTGTGCAGCTGCTTCAGTAAAGCCA
>NW_020892678.1:0-1156 GCF_003945725.1 Corapipo altera
ATCCCAGTTCAGCCCAGTGCCCCCAAAGTGCCCTCCCAGTTCACACCAGTTCACACCAGTTCACACCAGTTCACACCAGTTCATCCCAGTTCAGCCCAGTGTCCTCTCAGTGCCCTCCCAGTTCTCACCAGTTCACACCAGTGTCCTTGAAGTGTCCCCCCAGTTCATCCCAGTGCCCCCAAAGTGCCCTCCCAGTTCACACCAGTTCATCCCAGTTCAGCCCAGTGCCCTCAGAGTGCCCTCCCAGTTCAGCCCAGTGCAAACCAGTTCAGCCCAGTGCCCTCAAAGTGCCCTCCCAGTTCATCCCAGTTCATCCCAGTTCAGCCCAGTGCCCTCAGAGTGCCCTCCCAGTTCAGCCCAGTTCATCCCAGTTCATCCCAGTGCCCTCAGAGTGCCCTCCCAGTTCACACCAGTTCAGCCCAGTGCCCTCAAAGTGCCCTCCCAGTTGACCCCAGTTCATCCCAGTTCACACCAGTGCCCTCAGAGTCCCCTCCCAGTTCACACCAGTTGATCCCAGTTCAGCCCAGTTCCCTCCCAGTGCTCCCAGTGACCTCTCACTTCCCACCCACTGCCTCCCAGTTGCTCCCAGTTGCTCCCAGTCCCTCCCAGTTCTTTCCCAACACCGTCTCCTTCCCCCTCTGTGGCCCCCAGTTCCTCCCAGTTCCTCCCAGTTCCCTCCCAGTTCATCCCAGTTCTCCCAGTTCCCCACCCAGTTGCCCTCCGTGGCCCCCAGTTCCTCCCAGTTCCCTCCCAGTGCCCCCAGTTCACCCTCCCAGTGGCACCAGTTCCACCCGACCGGTCGCCTCCCACTCACCCCAGTTCCCTCCCAGTCCCTCCCAGTGTCCCCAGTTCACCCCCGGCTCCGGCCCAGTATGGCCCAGTGCCCTCCCAGTGCTCC
This sequence comes from Corapipo altera, assembly GCF_003945725.1. Lineage (NCBI taxonomy): Eukaryota > Metazoa > Chordata > Aves > Passeriformes > Pipridae > Corapipo > Corapipo altera. The sequence continues at coordinate 899 of NW_020892678.1, forward strand.
CAGTTCCCTCCCAGTTACTCCAGTGCCTCCCAGTTACTCCCAGCGCCTCCCAGTTCCCTCCCAGTGCTCCCAGTTTCTCCAGTGCCTCCCAGTTACTCCCAGTTTCCTCCCAGTTACTCCCAGTTACTCCCAGTGCCTCCCAGTTCCCTCCCAGTGCTCCCAGTTCCCTCCCAGTGTGCCCCCAGCACTGGGCCTCCCAGTCCATCCCAGTCCATCCCAGTTCCCCCCAGTCCCTTCCCAGTGCCTCCCAGTTCTCCC
>NW_020892679.1:0-1156 GCF_003945725.1 Corapipo altera
CTAGCAGTATAGTGTAAGATAGGACAGTGCAGTCTATCAAAGTCATTCTATTAAAGCAATTGGATCAAAGCCAGCAAAAACAAACAATCCTGAAGCAGAGATTGAGGTAACTCACCCCACAACCACAGGAGGTTGTTCTCTCTTTTTCACTTAACCCTTGTGCAGTGACCATGAAGAGCTGTCCCTGCTTCATGGCAGAAGCTCCACACACTTCAAGGAAGTCTGTGGAAGAATCTGCCACAGGAAAATTGGACGGGGCTTTTATAGTTATCAAGGGTTTGACTGCCAGACATATTTGCAGGCCAGGGAGCAGCTTATCTGTCAAATCCTGCTTCGAAAAACTGGATGTGTGTTTGAAGTTTCATGAAGCATTTTGGGTTTAGCATAATTCAACATTAAAACCAGCATTATGACACCAGCAGTAACTCACCACAGAGAGCTTGCATTGTTTGCATTCTCTGACCATCGTTTAGGTATTATCAGAGCAGAGCATCCTGCCAGAAATGGCCCCTTGATTCTATGAGGTTCCAAAAACTCTCAGGGTTCCTTTGGTTCCATGAGGCCTCTCAGTGTCACAACAGATCCTTGGTTCCATGAGGTTCTGGAGTGTCACAATGGCCTTGATGATTTGAGTTTCAACTATGTCCCAAGATTCCATTGGTTCCATGAGGCCCTACAGTGTCACAATGGCCCCTTGATTCCAGGATGTTCCAAAACATACCAGGGTTCCCTTGGCTCCAAGAGGCTCCCCAGGGTCCCACCGGCCTTGTTGATTCCAGGAGGCCCAATGGTCACTTGGTTCCATGAGCCACAGCGGCTGCCGCCGGCCTCTGTGCCCGGAGCCGCCGCTCCCACGGCGCTGCCGCACTCACCGCCGGGGTTGCCGCTCGCGCAGCCGCCTCTCTGCCCCGGCTGCACCGGGACCCGGCACCGCCTCGGGCCTGCGCTGCCGCCTCAGCGGCCACAGGGACACAGCGATGGGGGGACCTTTGCTCTGCCACTGCTGGGGCCTGGCTTGGTTCTGATTGGGGCTGGGCTTTAGGAAAATTGCTGTTCATTTTCATGCTCCGCTGGAACAGCTCCTGAATTCCAAAGGTTTCCTAATGCAGGGGGAGGGGTTTCTATGGCATCGGAGGTGCCGCCCCTCGGGACACAT
>NW_020892680.1:0-1156 GCF_003945725.1 Corapipo altera
GCCAGCACCGGGCTGACAATGGAGCCGGCGGGGCCTGACCCAGCAAAACCAACCCCCACCGCGGGGGGGGACACGCATCCCCCCGCCCACTGCCGGGGCTCTGCCCTGGCACCCCCAAAAAACACCTTCTGCCCACCCCCAAGGGCACAGCCCTGCACAAGGGCCGGCTGTGCCCAAGGCAACCAAACAGCCCCACAGGCAGGAGGACACTAGAGGCGGCCCCAGGGCAACGAGAACAGGGAGCTGATCAAGGCCCCTGACACGTGGGCGGGCTCTGGGTTCAGCCTGAGCAGGGACAATTTGGCACCAACAGAACAGCCCGACCGCTGGTTCAGCACAGGGGGCCTGAGCTCCCCCCTCTCCAGGCTCTCAGGGCTCTTGCACCTCTCCCCTCTCTCCAGCCTCCCCCACTCTCCAGGGATCAAGGCATGGGGGCACAGACAGACTGCCAGGGTAACCCCACTCCCACTCTCCCCCCTCCCCTTAGCCCCCCTCTCCCACCCCTTTCCCATTGGTCCCCAAACCCCGCTGCCCCCAACTCCCTTTGGGGGTCCCACCCACTCTTTTCGCTTCCCTCACCACCCACAGCAGCAGGAAGGGCAGGGACAGGGGCCGAGCAGCAACAGCAGGAGAACAATAAACCCCCCATCCCACGGGTGCCCAGGAAGGGGGAACTCATCCCAAATATCCTGGGGGGAGCACAGGGGGTCGGGACATACTCGGGCTGCCAGCACAGATTTCCCTGCAAAGTCTGCAGTGAGTCAAGCTCTGCAGAGGAGATTGTGCCCCATGCATGGGATTGCAGAGGGGCTCTCAGGTCCCCAGCAGGAATCAGTAACCAGGAATAGACACAAAAGGTCCCCTGAAAGATTTTTGGGGGAGTATCCTGTAGGGAGGGGACAGTGTCACCCCACCAGGGCGGGGTTGGCAAGTGGGAGGCTGCTCCAGGGGTCTGCAATAGGCCTCGTGCTCTGCTCAGCCCCACCACTGCCTGGTCCCAACAGCCCCGGCTGCCCCCGGCCCTGGGCAGCTCTGCTGCCACAGGCTGTGCCCTCACCGTGGCCCTGCAATGGCCCTGCCTGTCCCTCACCCGTGGCCCTGCCCGTGGTCCTGTCCCTTGGCTCTCTCTCTGCCAGCTCAGTGTGGGGCACACGGG
>NW_020892681.1:0-1156 GCF_003945725.1 Corapipo altera
GAGCTGGTCTGAAACCTCTTCCCACATTCCCCACACCTGTAAGGCCGTTCACCAGTGTGGATGCGCTGGTGGGTGCAGAGGTTGGAGCTGTTACTGAAGTTCTTCCCACATTCCCCACACATGTAGGGCCGTTCCCCAGTGTGGATGTGCTGGTGTCGGATCAGGCTGGAGTTGACATTGAAGCTCTTCCCACATTCCCCACATGTGTAGGGCCGTTCCCCAGTGTGGATGTGCTGGTGTGTGAGCAGGTGGGTGCTCAGCCTGAAGCTCTTCCCACATTCCAAGCACCTGAAGGGCTTCTCCCTGGGAGGCTGCTCAGGGTCCACCAGCTCAGGGCTCCCCCTCAAGCTCCGGCTGCCTTCCCAGCACAGACTGGCTCTTTCCTCCTCAGAGCACCCTGGGATGGCTTTGGAGCCCCTCCTGTGGGGGGATCTCCGGCCCTTTTCCTCCCCGCTGCCTTCCTGTGCCGGGGAGCCCTTCAAAACGGCCTCTCCCACCAGGGTCTCATGGGGGGATTTGTCCTCCGGGCTCTCCGTCCTCAGCTCGGGGCCTGGGGCAGGAAGCAAGAAGGACAGGGAGGGGATTTGCCTCCGGCCCACAGGGAAGGCCAAGGACATCCCCCCAGCTCCGGCCCCGGCAGGACGGCGGCGGCAGCGGGGTTGTCCTGCAGCCGGGGCCATGCTCGGCTGACAGAGCCAGCACAACACCCGCCCAAAGGGCCACTGACTTCCTCCTCACCTGCCTGGGGGGCCCAAGGCATCTTCCTCTTCCTCGCAGCCTCCTCCTCCATCCGCCCGAGCTTTGGGAAGGACAAATCCTGATGGGGGGTAAAACAAGGGCTGAGCACGTTGGCTTGGGGGTTCCTCCTGCCCAAATCCATCTCTAGAACTCACTGAGCATCCTGTGACCATAAAAACCTCCAAAACAGCAAGACTCAGCCCAGAAAAACCCAAATATTCGAGATTCAGGCAAAAGTCTATAAGAAATAGTGAGAAGACTCCTGCCTCCCCAAACTGAAAGAAGTTGAGATTCAGCTAAAAAATACTCTAAAATATGAAGATTAGCCCAAAAAAATTCTCCTAAGAGTTCCCCTTCTATGGTTTCCCCACTCTAGGGTTCAGAGAGTCTCCTGTCTGGGATGCTGGGGGTCCAACTT
>NW_020892682.1:0-528 GCF_003945725.1 Corapipo altera
CCCCCCCACATCTCCCGTGTTCCCCCCCATGTCCCCCATGTCCCTCCATCCCCCCCGGGTCCCCCTTTTCCCCCCAGTTGTCCCAGTTTGTCCCAGTTTGTCCCAGTTTGTCCCAGTTTGTCCCCATTTAACCCCCCCGCCCCCCCACCTGCCCCGCCATGTTCCGTCTCCAAGGCAACCCCCCCTCCCCTTGGCGCCCCCTGGTGGCCCTCACGGGCCCTGCCGGCGGGGCGGAGTCAGTGACGTCATTACCTCAAGCTCCGCCTCCTCTCGCTGGCCCCGCCCCCTGTCGCCCCGTGTCCCGCCCTCCCCCCCCCCCCCTCCCTCCCTGCCCCCCCCGTCCCCCCCCCCGTCCTCTCTGCCCCCTCCCGTGTCCCCATCCCTGTCCCCTCTGTCCCTGTCCCTCCTGTCCCTCTGTCCCTGTCCCCTCGTCCCTGTCCCTCTGTCCCTGTCCCCCCAGTCCCCATCCCTGTCCTCTCTGCCCCCTCCCATGTCCCCATCCCTATTCCCTCTCTCCCCATCCCCATT
>NW_020892682.1:628-1156 GCF_003945725.1 Corapipo altera
CCCCCCCACATCTCCCGTGTTCCCCCCCATGTCCCCCATGTCCCTCCATCCCCCCCGGGTCCCCCTTTTCCCCCCAGTTGTCCCAGTTTGTCCCAGTTTGTCCCAGTTTGTCCCAGTTTGTCCCCATTTAACCCCCCCGCCCCCCCACCTGCCCCGCCATGTTCCGTCTCCAAGGCAACCCCCCCTCCCCTTGGCGCCCCCTGGTGGCCCTCACGGGCCCTGCCGGCGGGGCGGAGTCAGTGACGTCATTACCTCAAGCTCCGCCTCCTCTCGCTGGCCCCGCCCCCTGTCGCCCCGTGTCCCGCCCTCCCCCCCCCCCCCTCCCTCCCTGCCCCCCCCGTCCCCCCCCCCGTCCTCTCTGCCCCCTCCCGTGTCCCCATCCCTGTCCCCTCTGTCCCTGTCCCTCCTGTCCCTCTGTCCCTGTCCCCTCGTCCCTGTCCCTCTGTCCCTGTCCCCCCAGTCCCCATCCCTGTCCTCTCTGCCCCCTCCCATGTCCCCATCCCTATTCCCTCTCTCCCCATCCCCATT
>NW_020892683.1:0-1156 GCF_003945725.1 Corapipo altera
CTGGTAAGAAGGTTGTATTAGGTGTTGGATGCAGGATGTCAGTTTTAACCATAGGAGTCCTTTATCTTGTGCCTTTTTGTTCTTTATTTTCCAGATGGGCCCAATCGAACTCGAGGCGTAGCGGCTCAGCAGGGAGACGAGCGAGGTGAGAATTTTACTCCTGAACCGAGTTTGGAGTTAGTTTGAGGATGTTGTCTATGTGGTCAATCTCTGCATCTATGTTGTAGCTGTTTACTTTTTTTTCCAGGCGATACACAACCCTTTGCCCGTGTGCTGAAGGTGCCGAAGGTCCATCCGATAAGAGGTCAAGCTGAAGGAGCCGAGAGAGCCAGGATGAGGCAGTACGTCAGCACCAGCCTCCGCGTCCGTGTTGTCTCGCAGCGGCCGTCTGTCCACTTCATGGTGTGTAGCAACGCTTCGATGTGGAGTCTGATGGGGTTTAGAGGGTTTTTTTTTAGAGCCATCCCTAAATGTTTGAGAGCTCAGTGTTTGAGCATTTACCCCTTTGATTTGCAGGGGAGGCCTTGGGAGCAGCTGAAGAGAGAGGAGCCTTCTAGGTGAGTCGGGGAGGCAGCAGGAGGAGCAGGGATCCACTGCAGCTTCAGAAATGCCCTCTAATTTTGTCTTTCACTCGCTCAGGTATCCCAGAAGATGACGGCCACAGTGTGTGACTCCAGTCAGAGCCAGTGAGCTCATCCAGCATCCGGGCTTCAATGGGATAAGAGCTCTCCCTTTCTTTCATTGAATGGGACTTCTGAAGCTATTCCTGCTTTATTGAAGCATCAGCTTTGGCATCCAGAGAAGCAGAGCTGTATATGGCAATGAAGAGGATTATACCCAAATGCAGGGTTTTTAAATTTAATAATTTTGTGTGCTGTGTTGGTAAGGTGCTTTTGTAATTTGTTTTTTTTTTTGTTTTCCTTAGGAGCCTTGCATCTTTTGGTATCTCCCAATCATTTCAACTGCACCTTGGTATTTTTTCACCAGTGTTATCCAGTCCTCAGGTGAAGCTGCTCTGTGTTGAAGATGGCTACAGACCCCCAGGTTTGCAAGCAGTCAGTGGGGGGTTACAGCCCAGAGACGGAGGGAGGGCTGGGCTGCCAGCTTAGGAATTGCCAGGGGTGTTTTGAAAGTAGTATGGGTGGAAAGCTGTGTC
>NW_020892684.1:0-1156 GCF_003945725.1 Corapipo altera
CTGGGAGGCTCAGTAGCCAAGAACAAGGCTGGGCAGGACCATGGGCTGTTTCCAATGGCACAAAGGGCAGGGCAGGGCTCCACTCCATCCAGCCTGTGGGCTGGAGAGTTCTTCAGGACACTCTCCTGGAAAGCCCACCCCTGGTTTTGGTACAGCCCCCCCTGAACTGAGGGGGCACAAGGGGAGTTCACTGTGGGTGAGACAAGTCACTGGTCAGAGTCCTTTCTCTGTTCCTGCTGCGGCCCCTGGGGTTGCAGAACTCTCCTTTACCAGTTCACAGGCAGATTTAGGACTTGATCTCTGGTAACTCCACCCTGGGCAGGATTCTGCTCCAGGGCTCCATTCCCTGCTGACTGGATGGGACAGGCTGTCCATGCAGATCCTCTGTGCTCTCCTGCACTTCCTGATTTCCTACAGACAAGTCCTCACCTGCCATCAGAGCCCTCAAAAGCTGCAGAGCCCCAGGCAGGTGACTTGGAGATCATTTGGCACCTCCACTGGCCATTGGCCACCAACACACAACATCTGAACCAGCCCTCAGTCCCTGCAGTCCCAGTGGGTCCCTGACCTCCCTGCACAGTCTCCATGGAGAAACAAGCAAAGTAACAAGACTTTTGAGAGTCTAATCCTTGGACTTCTTCTCTATACCAGTGTTGGGAAAAGACCTCAGCCTTCAGGAAGTGCCTGGAGGGGAACCCCTTTGCTGCTGGAACTGCTGTTGTGGAGCCCAGCCCTGTCCCAGCAGTGCCCAGGGCCTGTCCCTGCCTGTGCTCACAGGCCTGACCCACAGCAGGACAGTGTCTGAGCTGCCAGAGCACTCAGGCCTTGGGCACGGACAGGAAAGGAGAGGGTGGGAGTGCAAAGAGAGTAGCTCTGAACAGACCCAGTTCAAGTGCTCCCTGGCAGTGCTGGGACTCTTTACCCTCTACATCTGCAAACATGGAAATGTCCTCCAGCTTCAGGGGAGGTCTCAGAGGAAGGATCAGGGAAAAAGAATTTGTGTCCTTTCTTAGAGATTGTGATTCCTCATGTACAAACTAAAACAGAGAGGATGTTTGACAAATACTTTGCTGCACAAACTTTTATTTTGTTTAAATCCACACAAAACATGATTCCTGTTTAGTACATTTTGTGAGTCAAAAAAAAGAGACAATGA
>NW_020892685.1:0-788 GCF_003945725.1 Corapipo altera
GGGGGGTCCCGGATGATTTTTGGGGGTATCTCAGCTGATTTTTGGGGGTCCTGACCCCCCCTTTTCCCCGTCCCCAGCCTTCATCCAGAAGCTGGACCCCACCTACCAAACCTGGGGGTCCCAGCGGGTCTGGGTTGATTTTAGGGGTTCCCAGATGATTTTTTGGGGTCCTGGTTGTTTTTTTGGGGTCCTGGATGATTTCTGGGGGGTCCCGGCTGATTTTGGGGGGTCCTGACCCCCCCTCGTGCCCCTCCCCAGCCTTCATCCAGAAGCTGGACCCCCCCTACCAGGGCTGGGGGTCCCCGGGGGTCTGGGTTGATTTTAGGGATTCTCAGTGGTTTTTTGGGGTCCCGGATGATTTTTTGGGGTCCTGGATGATTTTTGGGGGGTCTCAGCTGATTTTTGGGTTTCCTGACCCCCCCTTTTCCCCATCCCCAACCTTCATCCAGAAGCTGGACCCCCCCTACCAGGGCTGGGGGTCCCTGGGGCTCTGGGGGGTTTCTGGGGTCCTGGATAATTTCTTGGGGTCCCGGATGATTTTTTGGGTCCTGGTTGTTTTTTGGGGTCCCAGATGATTTTTGGGGGGTCTCAGCTGATTTTTGGGTGTCCTGACCCCCCCTTTTCCCCCTCCCCAGCCTTCATCCGGAAGCTGGACCCCGCCTACCAGGTGGACAAGGGCAACAAGATCCGGTTGATGGTGGAGCTCAGCGACCCCGACCTGCCCCTCAAGTGGTACAAGAACGGGCAGCTGCTCAAGCCCAGCAACAAGTGAGGCCCGGGGGGGGGGG
>NW_020892685.1:888-1155 GCF_003945725.1 Corapipo altera
GGGGGGTCCCGGATGATTTTTGGGGGTATCTCAGCTGATTTTTGGGGGTCCTGACCCCCCCTTTTCCCCGTCCCCAGCCTTCATCCAGAAGCTGGACCCCACCTACCAAACCTGGGGGTCCCAGCGGGTCTGGGTTGATTTTAGGGGTTCCCAGATGATTTTTTGGGGTCCTGGTTGTTTTTTTGGGGTCCTGGATGATTTCTGGGGGGTCCCGGCTGATTTTGGGGGGTCCTGACCCCCCCTCGTGCCCCTCCCCAGCCTTCATCC
>NW_020892686.1:0-1155 GCF_003945725.1 Corapipo altera
TGCAGGGGGCTGCCTGGGGGGGCACGGGGGGGGCACAGGGGGGGGGGGGGGGGGGGCGGGGCCCCCCCCCCAGAGCCATGGGGGGACACCCCACCCCTCCCCAGAGCCACGGGGGGATCCCCAGGGTGACACACAGGGTGACACGAGGGGCTGTGTCCAGGGCTGTGGTGCCACAAAGGTCACCCCAAACCCCCCTGCCGATCCCCCAAACCCCCCTGCTGAGCCCCCAAACCCCTCTGCTGACCCCCCCAAGCCCACCTGAAGCCTCCCTGGCCCCCTCACCTGTACAGGGGGTGCTGAGACCCCTCCCTCAGGTGGCTCGAGGGGATCCCCACGGGGACACACAGGGTGACACGAGGGGCCATGTCCGGGGCTATGGTGCCACAAAGGCCCCCCCAGACGCCCCTGCTGACCCCCCCAAGCCCCCCTGAAGCCCCCCCGGGGCCCCCCCACCTGGGATGTGCATGTTGTCGTAGCGAATGTCCATCTCGTGCAGCCCGGCCTCGCTGGGGGCGAACCGGACCGTCACCGTCCCGTCCTTGTTGTCCGTGATGTCCGGCTTGGCCACCTTCCCCGAGGGCATCCGCACCTCCCCTGGGGGGTACGGAGGGGTCAGGGGGGTGGGACACCCTGGGGACACTCTGGGAACAACCTGGGGGCACCCTGGGATGGTGGGGACACCCTGGGGACACCATGGGAACACACTGGGAACACCTTCCCCGAGGGCATCCGCACCTCCCCTGGGGGGCACAGAGGGGTCAGGGGGGTGGGACACCCTGGGGACACTCTGAGAACAACCTGGGAGGGCCTGGGGGCACCTTGGGGACATCCTGGGGGACATCCTGGGGACACCTCCCCGGGGGGGGACAGGGGGGTCAGGGTGGGCTGGGGGGGTTGGGAAACCCCGGGGGGGGGGGGGGCACCCTGGGGACACCCTGAGGACACCCGGGGGATACCCGGGGAGAGGTTGGGGACACCCTGGGGGGGGCTGGGGACATCTGGGAGGGGCTCAGGACCCCCAGAGGGGACACACTGGCCACCTTGGGGACCTCAGGAGAGGATCCAGGGGGGCTTTGGGGACCCCAAAAAGCCTTCCCACCCCCCCAGGAGGACCCTGGGAGGCCCAAAGACCCCACAGGTCTCGGGGACCCCCCC
>NW_020892687.1:0-1155 GCF_003945725.1 Corapipo altera
GGGGACCTCACTCATCACACCCCACCTCTCCAAAGCTTTGCTCACACCTTCAGCCCTCCCTGACACACACCATCAACTCCAGCCTTTGCCCTCTAATACTCACAGTTCAAAGCTGCTGCCAAGGTCAGATGGACACGGTCTCAAGGGACTCAAGGAATCACAGAATTCCACAAAGGAAATGTCTGCACCGTGACATAAGAGGAGAGAGGAGTCCACTGAACAATCACTAGTAATTATAATTTTTGATTCACAGGTACAGGATGTTACAACTTACAGGTTCATAGTTAGGAAACCTCATGGCTTGAATGCGGAAGAAGGGAACTGGCATCACAGACCAGCCAGGGCAAAAAGGGATGGAGCCCCATTGGGTCTTTCTTTATTGCATTTATTCAGGAGGTCAATAAATAAACTTTAAACTACCAAGTACCTTGTCATGAAAATTTCAGAAATCCAAGTGGACCACAGGAATGGAACCTGACCAACCTGAATTCAGCCTGAAGAGCCTCAAGTTTTCCAGGGCCTCTCTCTTGATCTCAATCACAATTCCATGGGATGAACTCTCTTTCATCCCTCAAGAATTGCTCCAAAGGACTATGACCTTTCCAAGCTGATAGAGAGTGACCTCCCCAGGACATCAAATGACTCCCTCAGCATTCCTGGGTAGAACACAATGACTGACGGACATCCAGTCACACAGAACAAGATGGGGTCCAGTCAGCACAAAGCACCCACAAACCACAGCACATGAGGACAACAAAATAACCTCACTGATGACATCACACCTCTCCTGGGCTCGGGTTGTTTATTCAGGCCTCCCTGACACACATTCAGCAATCCAACCCTCCCAAATCACAACTCCTCAAAGGTGCCACCAGCTGACAGTGCTGGGCCAAGGCTGTGCCGCCCCTGTGGGAGCAGCATAAAAGCCGGTCCAGTGCTTCTCTCCCTCCCACCCTTCTCCTGACGCCTTCTCCTGCCTTCTCTGCCCACAACCAGGTGAGCCTCCAGCCCCTCACAACCCCCTCCTGCTCCTGACACACCGCCCCTCTGGCCCCTCTCGGCCAGCACGCTCTGCCCCAGCCTCAGCAGCCCTCACGCCTCCCCACAACCCCACACCAGCCTCCCCACTGCCCAGCCCTCCTGCAACACCGCCCC
>NW_020892688.1:0-1155 GCF_003945725.1 Corapipo altera
GTCTCCACCACATCCTGCGAGAAGGGGACACGCCCATGGGGACATGCCCATGGGGACACGCCCATCTGGAAACGCCCATCTGGAAGAACCCACCCCCACGGCCTTCACCACGGCCTGGGGGGGTGGGACACACCCACGGGGATGGGACACGCCCAGATGGGAAAGGACCCATCCACCCCCACGGCCTCCTCCAGGGTCTGGGGGGATGGGACACACCCACGGGGACACACCCATGGGGATGGGACACACCCACAGGGACACACCCATGGGGATGGGACACACCCATGGGGACACACCCACGGGGATGGGACACACCCATGGGGACACACCCACGGGGATGGGACACACCCATCAGGATGGGACACACCCATGGGGATGGGACATGCCCACGGGAACACGCCTATTGGGATGGGACACGCCCACGGGGACACGCCTATTGGGATGGGACACACCCATGGGGACACGCCCATTGGGATGGGACATGCCCACGTGGGGTCACGCCCATTGGGACACGCCCATCCAGACAGGCTCCGCCCAACAGCAGGTCAAGCCCCACCCACCATCTGCACCAGTGAGTGCCACCTGGACACGCCCACCCAGACAGGCCACACCCACTTAGGCCACACCCATCTCCACACAAACCCCACTCACAACAGAACCCCGCCCACCAAGGCCACGCCCATCTTTTCTCAGCCACACCCACCGGTGACCCCCTGTGAACCCCCTCAGACCACACCCATCCAGACCACACCCATTCACCCCAAGACCCGCCCATTCACAGCCCCACCCATCCCATCCAGGCCACGCCCATCAGCACAGCCCCGCCCAATACAGACCCCACCTCCTCTTTTACCCCGCCCTGACACACCCACCTAGACCCCGCCCACAACTCCACAAGCTCCACCCACCGGATACAACACACACCCACACACCAAGCCCCTCCCACCATGCACGGCCACACCCATCTCACAGACCACGCCCCCTGAGCGACCCCGCCCCCTCACCTTAATGTAATCCTTGCAGGTTCGTTCCCGCTTGTGCATCTGGGGGGGAACAGGGGAGTTGGGGAGTGACCCCAAAATCTGGGGCACAACAACCCCAAATCTGGGGCAGGAGAACCCCAAAATCTGGGGCACAACAACCCCAAATCTGGGG
>NW_020892689.1:0-552 GCF_003945725.1 Corapipo altera
ATACTGGGACTGTGGGTGGCTCATACTGGGGGATACTGGGAGTGAGGATGCTGTAACTGGGAGTTACTGGTGTGTGGTGATGCTGTAACTGGTGGTTACTGGTGCCCAGTGATACTGTCACTGGGAGTTACTGGTATGTGCTGATGCCGTTACTGGTGGATACTGGTGCCCAGTGCTGCCGCTACTGGGGGTTACTGGTGTGTGGTGATGCTGCTACTGGGGGTTACTGGTACGTGGTGATGCTGTTACTGGTGGATACTGGTGCCCAGTGATGCTGTAACTGGGAGTTACTGGTGTGTGGTGATGCTGTTACTGGGGGATACTGGTGCCATCAGTGTCGTTACTGGTGGATACTGGTGCCCAGTGATGCTGCTACTGGGGGATACTGGTGCCAGGAGACGCATTAACTGGAGTTCCCAGTATCCAGTGCTCCTGTTACTGGGGGAAACTGGTACTGGGAGATGCTGCTACTGGGGGATACTGGTGCTGGGGGACGGTGTGACTGGGGGATACTGGTGCCAGGGGATGCTGTAACTGGGGGATACTGGTGCC
>NW_020892689.1:652-1155 GCF_003945725.1 Corapipo altera
GGCCCTTACTGGGCAGACTGGGACCGGGAGATGCTCCTACTGGGGATACTGGGGCCGGGGGCGGCTCTTACTGGGCAGACTGGGAGCAGGGGAGGCTCTTACTGGGCAAACTGGGACCGGGAGATGCTCCTACTGGGGATACTGGGGCCGGGGGCGGTTCTTACTGGGCAGACTGGGAGCGGGAGATGCTGTTACTGGGTATACTGGGACTGGAGGAGGCCCTTACTGGGGATACTGGGACTGGAGGAGGCCCTTACTGGGGATACTGGGAGTGTAGGAGGCTCTTACTGGGGATACTGGGAGTGTGGGAGGCTCTTACTGGGGATACTGGGAGCAGGGGATGCTGTAACTGGGCAGACTGGGACTGGCACTGGAGCTGGGGGGGGCCCGGACTGGTCAGACTGGGACCAGAGGATGCTGTTACTGGGCATACTGGGAGCAGGGGAGGCTCATACTGGGCAGACTGGGAGCAGGGGAGGCTCGTACTGGGCATACTGGGAGCA
>NW_020892690.1:0-1155 GCF_003945725.1 Corapipo altera
CTCAGGGAAGGGGTCTGTGCCACAGGGACAGCAGGGAGGGGCCCACAACCCCCAGCCCAGCCCTTGTGGCAGCAGCTGCCTCTCCCTGCCTACCTGTCTCTGGGTGAGGAGCTGTTCCTGCCAGCAGCCCCTCCCTGTGCCCAGCTCAGCTCCCTGCCAGTGCTGCCAGAGCCATCCCCAGCCCAGTCCCCAAGGGCAGTTCTGCTTGGGCAGGGGCTGCAGAGCAGATCCCAGACAGCCTGTGGTGGCTGGGAAGGGGGAGGTGTTCTGGGGGGATGTGCTTCCTGAGAAGGGCCCCTGGAAATGGCAGGAGGTGGAGCTGAAGCTGTGAGGAGCCCTGAGCCTGCAGTTCAAGGGCCCTGCCCAGCCCTGCCCATCCCTGCCTTGCCACGAGGGGTCACTCCTTCCACCCACACCTTCTCCCTGCAGGGCTGTGGCAGCTCCTTGGCCGGGCTGAGAGCTGAGCCTGGCAGGCAGCAGAGTCCCTGCCCCAGCACACAGAGCCCTGGGGGCAGGACCCTGCTCTGCACCACAGCCCTGAGCACCCCTGGCTGCACCCCCAGAGTCCCACCCCACAGCCAGCCCTGCCACAGGGAACCTTCTGGCCCTGGGCCTCTGATGGGGCAGCAGCAAGTCCTGCTCTGCAGCAGCTTCTCCTTCTGCACCCCAGCAAATCCAGCAGAGCCCTCCTGACAGCTCCTGCCACTGCTGCCATTTGGCAGCTGGCAGAGGCACTTGCAGGAACTCACCTACACTGCTCTGCAGCCACAGTCTGAGCGTGGCAAAGGGCTGGCAAGGTTCCTGCCCTGAGCAGCTCTGCCCTGTCCTCCCACCCCAGGATCCCTTGAACCTCCTGCTCCCTTCTCCTCTCTGCCCTTGCTGCCTGCAGCTCCTGCCCTGCTCTGCCATATGGCCACTTCCCCTGCACTGCAGCAACTGGGAGAGTCCTGCTGAAAGATCTTAGAAGCTGTGGGATGTGGCAGCTTTAGGAGATGCCTCCAGGAAGGCAAGTTGAACTTTCCTACAGCCAGAGAATTCTTCCTTCAAATCCTGGGAAGGTTTCTCCTGTAGTGAGAGCTCAGTCACCTCCCAGCCCAGGCTGCCTCTTATCTCTCTGCCTTCTCTCCTGTGCCCTGGGTGCTGCAGGCAGTGCCC
>NW_020892691.1:0-507 GCF_003945725.1 Corapipo altera
CTCCCATTGGCCACCGCGCCGCTGCATTTGCATACTGACAGCTTCCCGCCCTCTTCCCATTGGCCGCCGCCGTGGGTAATTTGCATGATAACTAGCCCCACCCTCCCTTGGCGCCCATTGGTCGCCGTGTCGCTGTATTTACATATTTCCACGCCCACCCTCCCACTTATTTGCATAGCAGTGCCCTCGCCCGCTTCCCATTGGCCGCCGCGCCGCTTCATTTGCATACAGCTCCCAGCACCCCCCGCGCGCCGCCGCGGTCCCGAAAAGCGCCGCTTTTGCCCCATTTTCGCCGCGGTTTTCGCCCGCAACTGAACGGGAGCCGCTCGGGAAGGGAGGTCGAGAACTCCCCACACCCTTCCGCGACTGGTTCTGGCTCCTCCCCCTGAGCTTGGTTCCTCGCTAATTAAACGGTAATTAATTAACGGTCACGTGACTCGCGAGGTTTATTTGGCGTCCGGGGGGCCGGGGTGGGGAGCAGGGGTCTGTGACACCCCCCCCCCCCCC
>NW_020892691.1:607-1154 GCF_003945725.1 Corapipo altera
TTTTTTTTTTTTTTTTTTTTTTTTTTTCGCGGCCCCGGCGCCGCTTCCGCCCGTGAGGCACCGCGGGAGGCGGGGCTTCCCCTCGCGCGCCCGCCGCCCATTGGCTGGCGGGACTTTTCATTTGCATGCCCGCCCGCTCCCCATTGGGGGGGCCGCGCCGCCTCATTTGCATATTAACCGCTCGCGCCCCACGCCCGTCTCCCATTGGCCACCGCGCCGCTGCATTTGCATACTGACAGCTTCCCGCCCTCTTCCCATTGGCCGCCGCCGTGGGTAATTTGCATGATAACTAGCCCCACCCTCCCTTGGCGCCCATTGGTCGCCGTGTCGCTGTATTTACATATTTCCACGCCCACCCTCCCACTTATTTGCATAGCAGTGCCCTCGCCCGCTTCCCATTGGCCGCCGCGCCGCTTCATTTGCATACAGCTCCCAGCACCCCCCGCGCGCCGCCGCGGTCCCGAAAAGCGCCGCTTTTGCCCCATTTTCGCCGCGGTTTTCGCCCGCAACTGAACGGGAGCCGCTCGGGAAGGGAGGTCGAGAACTC
>NW_020892692.1:0-1154 GCF_003945725.1 Corapipo altera
AAAAGGTAAAAACCATTTTAAAACTGTTTAAACCACCTTAAAAACTTCGGTTTCTATAGCATTTGAACTGTTTTCATTTTCTTCACTAGTCCATCTCTGACAGGACTTCTTCCATTCTGCATATGGCAAATCCATTGCCACATCTCCTTTTTTGTTTTCTAAAGCTGGATACACTTTTAATGACTGAGAGGTTCTGGTACAACTGAGCAGGCATGGAAAGACACACAGAAAGAGAAACACTACGGAAAGTCCTAGTACGATAACTACAATAGTTTTCTTAATAGTGGAAGAGAGTCCTTTGAAGGGCAGCCAGTTGAAAAATTCATCAAAAGTCAGAGGATCAGCTTGCTTGATTTCATGAACTAAGGACTTAAGCTGATTAATCTGGGAGTGGATAGATTGGGAGTGATCAGAGAAGTTGAGGCAGCAGAGGCCTTCAAACTCCTGACACCTATGGCCAAAGGAGAAAATCTATTGCAGCACGATTTTGTAACAAGGCTTTCTTATTGGTTTGGATATCTCGCAATAGATCATCAAGGGTGGCACTGGTGGCATTAACTTCTTTTGCTAGCCAACATCCCATTCTGGTAAGGAGTGTTAAGGCTTTTGTGGAGCTGACAACTGGAAGTATACCACTTAGAATGTTTGCGGTGTCTGACCAAAAATGCATGTTGGAATTGCATTCTGCTGTGAATTCACTCAAGGACTGCAGTTTTGCTAAAGGATGTTCTTCAGCTGAAGGTGGGGGTGCTACAGCCACAGGGACCTGTGCTGCTTTAGGTGGAGAAAGTGGTTTTGGTTGTGATGGATAGAAGTTAAGAGATAGGTATAAACCTTGGAATTGCCTGCGCACTCTATGATGTGGGAAAGGTGAGGTTGTTTGAAGGTTAATGTTTCTTTTAGCCCGATTTTTGGGAGGCCTTATAGGTAAAGATTTCATAAGGGTAGCTGGGTTGTACAGTGTTAATTTTCCAAATGTGCAGGGGCCTCCAGCAGCTAATCTAGGAATCATATTCTAGACTCTAAGTCCACAAATTAAAAAGACTCCTTTTGGAAGAATAACCGAATCAGGGGTAGCATGTATCTGGTAAGGAACCTCTTCCTTGCACCAGAAACTGAAGTTGGAATAAGGTCCATAAGAGGTGACATTAATT
>NW_020892693.1:0-665 GCF_003945725.1 Corapipo altera
AACCTCCGGGGCCTTCCCACGGCCTCCGATGTCACCCAGGACACCCTCAAATGCCCCCCAAAAATCCCCCCCAACGCGACACCTCAGACCCGCTTCTCACCCGCTCCCGCTGCGAAAAGGCTGCGGCCCCTCACGCGGCCCCTTTTATTGCCAGGCCGCCTGACCCCGCCCACACAAGGCCACGCCCAGCCGCTTGAAGAGGGCGGGGCTGCCGAGCGGCGGGAAAGCAAGGCCACGCCCACTTTACCTTATTGGACTGATAGTTTCTCACAAGCCACGCCCCCTTTACCTTATTGGACTAATGGTTTCTCATAAGCCACGCCCCCTCCCCACGCAGACCCCGCCCATTTTTCCTTATACGGAGCCTCCCTTCATTGCAAGCCCCGCCCCCCGCACAGGCCCCGCCCCCCACACAGACCACGCCCCTACACATTTGAAGCCGTTTCGGCAACTTTATTACCAAAAAACCAGAAATTTTACAGCCCGGGGGGGTCGGGGGGGTCCCCGGGGGGTTCGGGGGGGTCCCGGGGGGGGCGGGAGGGTCCCCAGGCCCCTCCCCCCAGCTGCTGCACAGGGGAAAACTTCACGTTTTTGGGGGTTTTTTTCTTCTTCTTGGGGTTGTTTTTTTTTGTCTTTTCGGGCCGTTTTTCTACAAAACTCCCCCC
>NW_020892693.1:765-1154 GCF_003945725.1 Corapipo altera
CGGGGCCTGAGGGGTCCTTATCGGGTCTGTTCGACTGTGGGGGGGGAGAGAGAGAGAGGGAGGAAAGGGGGGGTCAGGGGAGGCACCAGGAGCCCCCCAGGGCCCCCCCCCCCCCCCCCCAGCCCCCCCAGAGGGGGGGGGGGGGCTGCTGCCCCCCAAACTTGCCGCCCTAGACCCCAGTACCCCCAAACCCCCTCCACACCTCCCCCAGAACCCCCAAACCCCATTCAACCCCTCCCCCAGAACCTCCAAGGACCCCCCAAAGTCCCCCCAGAACCTCCAAGGACCCCCTGAAAGCCCCCCAGGATCCCCCCAAGTGTCTCACTGTAGGAGGAGATGTCGATCCCGTGGGGCAGCTCATTGATGTTCACCCCAAACCTGCCATACCC
>NW_020892694.1:0-1154 GCF_003945725.1 Corapipo altera
CCAGAAGCACAACTTGGGGACCCTCCACCGAGCAGAGCAGGGGGAAGAAGGACCGGCGGGAGCCTCAGGGATCTGGGATCTCCATGGTGTGATACATTTACTTCATCTCTGTCTCTCTCTCACTGGCTTCCCACCACTCCCTTCTCTCTCTTTCCATTTCTTTCTCTCTCCCTCCTATTTACTGTTAAATCAAAGCTGGACTGCTGACTTTGGCACATGGTCTCCTTTGCAGCTGAATTTGGCACATGGCCTCCTTTGCAGCTGGGCAGAGGCGTCTTTTAATAATTGGAAACTGACAGTATCCCTGAGGTTTTACAGTGTGGGAATGGCCACCAGATTCCATGAGATTCCACAGAGTCGCAGGGTCCATTTGGCTTTGAAAGGCTCTGCAGTGTGATAATGGACCCTTGATTCCACCGGTTTTTGCAAAATGTCTCAGGATTCCTTTGGTTCTAGGAGGCCACACATATCACGGTGGCCCCGTGGTTCCATGAGATTCCACAGTGTCCCAGGATTCCTTTGGTTCCATGAGCCCTGCAGTGTCACAATGGCCCGTTGGTTCCATGAGGTTCCACAGTGTCACAATTTCTCCTTGATTCCATGAGGTTCCACAATGTCACAGGGATTCCTTTGCTTCCATGGGACCCTGCAGTGTGACAATTGCCCCTTGATCCCATGAGGTTCCACAGTGCCAATATGAGTCCTTGATTTCTTGAGGTCCACAGTGTCCCGGGGTCCCTTTGTCTCTTTCACGCTCTGCAGTGTCACAGTGCCCTCTTGATTCCATGAGGTTCTGAAAAGTCTCAGGGTTTCTTTGGTTCCATGAGGCCCTGCCGTGTCACAGTGGCTTTTGAGTCCCCGAGGTTCCTCAGTGTCACAATGGCCCCTGATTCTATGAGGGCCCGAAATGTCTCAGGGTTCCCTTGGTTCCATGAGGCCCTTCATGGCACAATGAATCCTTGGTTCCATGAAGTTCCACAGTGTCCCTGCATTCCTTTGATTTCATGAGGTCCTGGAGCACCACAATGGCCCCTTGATTCCATGAGATTCCACAGTGTCCCAGGGTTCCTTCGGCTCCAGAAGGCCCTACAGTGTCACAATGGTCCCTTTACTCCAGGAGGTTCCCCAGTGTCCTTGCTGGAACACACAGGGCT
>NW_020892695.1:0-1154 GCF_003945725.1 Corapipo altera
TGAGACATCTGGAAAAGCCTTGGTGTTCAGCAGCCCCTAGGAGGAAAGTTCAAGGTTACATTTCCCCACAGACCATTTGGAAGAGCTGGGAAGGTCTGCAGGCTCTCTGCAGTAGAAAAACCAGGAGATCTGCAGGATCTGGAAGTGTATATTTGTTGGGACCAAGATACTACATATTCTTTGGGTCTGAGTGGAATAGTTAATTTTATTTCTGATTTTTGTTTCTGAAACTGGTTTGTTTGCACTGTGTAACTGCTTGTTCTCTTATAGTTACAGACTGTCTGATAGCACCCCTGAAGAAAAAAACCCTGTCCTGTGGTGGTAATGCATGCATGTTAAATGTCTTCATTGTAGAGTGTTCTTCAGTTCCTTTTATGGTTTAAAAAAAAATTATATATATATATATATATTTTTTCAAAATACCATTTGGAATGTCAACATTCAGTGGGCTTTGAGGAGATGTAGCAGCACATCATGGTTTGTAGGGACAAGGAGATACAGACCATTCTGGGCTGCCTCATTACCTCAAGGATAATACAAGAAAGTGAGCTTCTGGTTATCATAGATGTGGAAGCTAAAACATTCCCATGTATCCCTTTAGCTCAGTTGGACAGATGTGTGTAGACACGTTCTCTGGGTGCTGGTGTCTGTGCACATCCTTTGCAGCTGCAGATACATTCCCTCTGAGTCTGTGTGTGTCTCAGCAGGGCTGGCCCTGCTGGCAGGAAGGACTCGTAGCTCCTTTTTGTTCTCCAACATGGGCATGACCCTTGTTGGCTTGAGCTTCATATGTACTATATACCCCTCACCTATGGCTCTTTGATCCTTTGGCTGGCAAAGGATTGGCCAAGGTACCCTTGCCCTGTGTTTGGGGTAGGAAAGGGGGTCTGGAGGCCGTGGAGAGCTGTCAGCAGTGCTCTAGCAGCACGTAAATACTGGAGTTTGGGATTGCCTGTTGCTCTCCAGTATTGCATTGCTGCTTTAGTGAGGCTGGAAATTGGTCCCTGCTGCAGGAGCCAGGGCTCTGGCCCTGGGAGTACCTCCTTGGCACCCCCACGGTGCCCCCACACTGCTGGGGGGCTCTTGTCTCCCACACCAATAAACCACTGCGGAGGCAGCAACCAACGAGGGCTTGGTGTCGTTAATGGGGGGGG
>NW_020892696.1:0-673 GCF_003945725.1 Corapipo altera
CCCCCCCAGTGACCCCCCGTGCCCCCACCCCAGCAATCCAACGGGAGCCGCGTCCACGCCCTGTACTCGACCCCGTCCTGTTACCTGCGGGAGCTGCACCGAGCCAACCTCACCTGGTGAGGGACGGGGGGACAGGTGGGACCCAGGTGGGACCCAGGTGGGACCCAGGTGGGACAGGTGTGTCACAGATGTGACCCAGGTGGGACCCAGGTGGGACCCAAGTGCCACAGGTGTATCACAGGCATGACCCAGGTGTGATCCAGGTGTGACTCAGGTGGGACAGGTGTAATCCAGGTGTGTCCCAGGTGGGACGGGTGTGTCACAGATGTGACCCGGGTAGGACAAGTGTGTCCCAGGTGGGACAGGTGTGACCCAAGTGTGACCCAGGTGTCACAGGTATGACCCAGGTGGGACCCAGGTGGGACAGGGGTGCCCCAGGTGTGTCCCAGGTGTGACAGGTGTGTCATAGGTGTGCACCAGGTGTCACAGGTATGACCCAGGTGTGACCCAGGTGTGACCCAGGTGTGACCCAGGTGTGACCCAGATGTGACTCAGGTGGGACAGGGGTGCCCCAGGTGTGCACCAGGTGTGACAGGTGTGCCCCAGGTGTGACCCAGGTGTCACAGGTGTGTCATAGGTGTGCACCAGGTGTCACAGGTATGACCCAGGTGTG
>NW_020892696.1:773-1154 GCF_003945725.1 Corapipo altera
CCCCAGGTGTGTCCCAGGTGTGACCCAGGTGTCCCAGGTGTGTCACAGGTGTGTCACAGGTGTGTCACAGGTGTGTCCCAGGTGTCCCAGGTGTGTCCCAGGTGTGTCCCAGGTGTGCCCCAGGTGTCCCAGGTGTGTCACAGGTGTGTCACAGGTGTGTCCCAGGTGTCCCAGGTGTGTCCCAGGTGTGTCCCAGGTGTGCCCCAGGTGTCCCAGGTGTGTCACAGGTGTGTCCCCGTGTCCCCAGGCCCCTGAAGACGGACGATTTCCTGCCCTACTCGGACGGGCCCCACCAGTTCTGGGCCGGGTTCTTCTCCAGCCGCCCGGCCCTCAAGGGCTACGAGAGGCTCAGCCTGGGCTTCCTGCAGGTGGGAATGGGGG
>NW_020892697.1:0-260 GCF_003945725.1 Corapipo altera
CTTCCCTTCCCAAACCTTCCCTTCCCAAACCTTCCCTTCCCTTCTCCTTCCCTTCCCAAACCTTCCCTTCCCGGATGGACCCCTGCACGGGAAGGACGGTGCTTCCCGCAGGGAATGTGGGACGTGGCATCCCGGGGGGAGCTTCGTTTGGGGGCACAGACCTTTGCCATGGGGCACGAGGGGAGGGCTGAGGTTGTGCCAAGCCCTGGGGAAGGGTCCTGGCTGAGGGGACACCCCCCTGCTGTGTCCTTGAGGATGGA
>NW_020892697.1:270-1154 GCF_003945725.1 Corapipo altera
TTGGGGGGGCAGAGCTTTGCCGTGAGACACGGGGGGGGTGGCACCGTGCCCTGGGGAAGGGTCCTGACTGGGGGGACAGACCCCTCTCCCTCTGCCCACCTTGGGGGGCTCTCAGAGTGGGGTGACCAGGACCCTCCAGCTGCTGCTTCCACGTGCTGGGAAGGGACACGGGGAGCAGGGTGGGAGGATCCAAGGGCGTCAGCAGTGGGATATTCCCTCGGGGCAAAGCCAAGGCACTTCCACAAACCAGGAAAACCCCGGGCAGGGTCCCCCGGGGCTGTTCGGTGGCCACGCAGGTGACACCCCCTCCCATTCCAGGCCTGTTCCCGGTGCCTTCCCGGCTGGAATGACGATGTCAGCCCCACAGCCGGGCCGGGCATGGCCCCCTCCCCCCCTCCATCTGCGGGTTCCTGCAGGATTAGGCAGAGGAAATCTGGAATTGGGTTTCTCTCGGCGCTGAACCTGCCGCCCCCCGGTTTTATTTCGCTCGCTCCGATGGGTTGGACGCAGCTCCTTTGGAGCCCTTTTAATGGCTCGGCTTTGAGAAATTTCCTCCCAAAATTACACCACCGGCTTCCTGTTTTTAGAGCTCCCCGGAGCCCTGAGCCGTGTGGAAGGGCTGGAAAAGCCGTCCCTGGAGCGGGGCTGGAGCCTGCGGGGGTGCGACCCACCGGGGCTGGGCCCTGCTGCTCTTCCCGGTTTTATCCCTTCCCTCCTTCCCGGAGCCGAGGGCTGAGCACGGAGGGAGGGGGAGAAGGGGGTGCAAGGGGAAAATCCCACTGGTTTTCCTCCTCTCTGTGGGGAGCCGGGGGGATGGACAGGGGTGGATGGGAAAGGATGGACAAGGGTGGATGGACAGGGAAGGATGGACAAGGGTGGATGGA
>NW_020892698.1:0-1154 GCF_003945725.1 Corapipo altera
ATACACCCAAAATACACCCGAAATACACCAAAAATAACCCCGAAATACACCCGAAATACACCAAAATTACACCCAAAATACACCCAAAATACACCCGAAATACGCCAAAAATAACCCCAAAATACAGTAAAAAATACACCCCAAATACACCAAAATTACACTAAAAATACACCATAAATACACCTGAAATACGCCAAAAATACCCCCAAAATAAACCCAAAAAAGTCCCTAAAATACACCCAAAATACACCCGAAATACACCCAAAATACACCCCAAATACACCTGAAATACACCCAAAATACACAAAAAATACACCCAAAATACACCAAAAATACACCCCAAATATGCCAAAAATACACCCAAAATAAACCCAAAATACACACAAAATACACCAAAAAATACACCCAAAATACAGCAAAAAAAACCCTAAAATACACCAAAATACACCCGAAATACGCCAAAAACACACCCAAAATACACCCAAAATACACCAAAATACACCCAAAATAAACCCAAAATACACCAAAAAATACACCCCAAATACACCCCAAATACACCCAAAATACACCCGAAATACGCCAAAAATACCCCCAAAATACACAAAAAATACACCCAAAGTGCACCCGAAATACACCCAAAAATACATCAAAAATACACACAAAATACACCAAAAAATACACCAAAAAATACACCCAAAAAGCCCCAAATCCACTCAAAATACACCCAAAATCCACCAAAAATACACCAGAAATGCACCAAAATACACTCAAAATACATCCCCAAAAACCCCAGAAATACACCCAAAATACACCCAAAATACACCCAAAAATACACCAAAACCCACCTGAAATACACAAAAAACCCACCTAAAATACACCAAAAATACACCAAAAAAATACATCCAAAATACCCCCAAAATAAACCCAAAAGCCACCAAAAAATACACCCAAAAACACACCGAAAAAGCCCCAAATCCACCCTAAATACACCCAAAATTCACCCAAAAACCCCCTAAATGCCCTCAAAGACCCCCAAATCCACACAAAGACACCTAAACCCCCCCAAAATCCACCCAAAGACCCCCAAACCCCTTCCCACCTCCCCCAACCCCCCCCAAAAATCCTCCCCAAACCCCCCCAAATCCCCTCAAATC
>NW_020892699.1:0-1154 GCF_003945725.1 Corapipo altera
CCCCCCCCAGTGCTCTCAAGTGCCCACCCAGTGCCCTCCCAGTGCCCCCCAGTGCCCCCCCAGTGCCCCCCCAGTGCCCCCCCAGTGCTCTCCCAGTGCCCCCAGTACCTTTTGGCGTGGTGGGCCACCACCCCCTGCACGTAAATGGCCATCCCGGGACAGAGCCCCCCGACCACGGGGGCCACGTAGGGCAGGGGCTGGGGGGGGACATGGGGTCAGGGGGGCCCAAAATGTCCCTGGGGGGGGACACGGGGACCCCCCAGGACCCCAACACTGGGGGAGGGGGACAGGGGGATGCCCCAGGACCCCAAAACCTGGGGGGGGACACGGGGTCAGGGGGCCCCGAAATGTCCCCGGGGGGGGGGACATGAGGACCCCCAAGACCCCAAAACCCAGTTGGGGGTGACAGGGACCCCAACCCTCTCCCTGGGGAGGGGGGGTCACAGGGACCCCCAAGGCCCCAACCCCTGGATTTGGGGGTGACAGGGACACCCCCCAAGACCCCAAAACCCAGCTGGGGGGTGACAGGGACCCCCACCCTGTCCTTGGGGGGGGCACAGGGACCCTCAGTCCCCCCCCGTTTTTGGGGTACCCACCGGGTTGTAGGAGGGCTGGTACCCGGGCGCGGGGACGAAGGCCATGGCTGGTGGCACTGGTGGCACTGGTGGCACTGGTGGCACTGGAGACAGTGGTGACAACGTGGGGGGCTCTTTATACCCCCCCTCCACGTGGGGCCCCCCCCATTTCCGGCCTCTCCCTGGGCAGGGAGTGGACTTTGACCCCCCAGGATACAGGAAATGGGGAAGGGGGTGACACACCTGGCTCAGGTGACACACCTGGCACAGGGGACACACCTGGCACAGGGGACACACCTGGCTCAGGTGACACACCTGGCTCAGGTGACACCGCCCCGGACTCTGCCCTGGGAGGGGTCGGATGGGACACGAGGCCCTGGGACCTTCACCCTCCCCCAGACCCTGGGGGACACTTTGGGGACCCCCAGGAGCACTTTGGGGACCCCCAGAGCTCTGGTGATAATTTGGGGACCCCCAGGAGAACTTTGGGGACCCCCAGAGCTCTGGTGGCACTTTGGGGACCCCCAGGAGCACTTTGGGGACCCCCAGAGCCCTGGCGATAATTTGGGAACCCCCAGG
>NW_020892700.1:0-1154 GCF_003945725.1 Corapipo altera
GGGGTTTAGAGAGGATTTTAGGGGGGTTTGGGGACCATTTTAAATTTTCATCGATTTCACCAAATCTGGTCGATTTTAACCCCATTTTTGGACCAATTTTGTCCATTTTTTTGGGTGGTTTCTGGTGATTTTGGGGGTTGGATGATCCTGAGATGATTTCAGGGTATTTTCAAAGGAGATTTTTGGTTCTTCTTGAGGTTTTCTTGGGTGATTTTGGGGCCGTTTTGCGCGATTTCAAATTTCCGCCGATTTTCCCCATTTTGACCGATTCTGACCCCATTTTTGGGCCGATTTCTGCCATTTTTGGGTGTCCCTAGAAAAACTCTATGGGATATGGAGCCACAAATGGTTTGAGGGGGGATTTTTGAGACCGTTTTTGGGCTGATTTAGGTTGGTTTTAGGTCAGTTCTAAGTCGGTTTTGCGCGATTTCGAATTTCTACCAATTTTCCCCATTTTTGCCGATTCTGACTCGATTTTTGGGCCAATTTCCCCCATTTTTGGGTGACTTCAGGTAATTTTGGGAGTTGGACGATCCTGAGATGATTTTGGGGTACTTCTGAAGAACATTTCAGGGTTTTTTTGAGGTTTTCTGGGGTGATTTTGGGACCGTTTTGCGCGATTTCGAATTTCCGCCAATTTTCCCAATTTTTGCCGATTCTGACCCGATTTTTGGGCCGATTTCCCCCATTTTTGGGTGACTTCAGGTAATTTTGGGAGTTGGACGATCCTGAGATGATTTTGGGGTACTTCTGAAGAACATTTCAGGGTTTTTTTTAGGTTTTCTGGGGTGATTTTGGGGCCGTTTTGCGCGATTTCGAATTTCCGCCGATTTTCCCCATTTTTGGCCGATTCCGACCGGATTTTTGGGCCGATTTCGGCCGTTTTTGGCTCCTGCCAGGGAAGCACTACGGGGTGTCGAGCTGTGAGGGCTGCAAGGGCTTCTTCAAGCGCACGATCCGCAAGGACCTGACCTACACCTGCCGCGACAACCGCGACTGCGTCGTCGACAAACGGCAACGGAACCGCTGCCAGTACTGCAGATACCAGAAGTGCCTCGCCACCGGCATGAAGAGGGAGGGTGAGCAACTGGGAGGGACTGGGAGAAACTGGGAGGGACTGGGAGAGGGGCTGGGAAAAAAATCGGGGAGAAAAA
>NW_020892701.1:0-1153 GCF_003945725.1 Corapipo altera
CAATTCCCAGTTTCCCCCCCATCAGTCCCCAGCACCCTCCCAGTGCCTCTCAACAACTCCCAGTGCCTGCCAACACCTCCCAGTGCCCTCCCAGTGGCCTCTACCACCACCCAGCACCCTTCCAGTGCTTCCACTCAGCTCCCAATGCCTCTCCCAGTGCCGCTCAACACCTCCCAGTGCCCTCCCAGTGCCCCCCAACACCTCCCAGCACCCTCCCAGCACTTCCACTCAGCTCCCAGTGCCTCCCAGTGCCCTCCCAGTGCCCCGACTGGCCTCTGTCGCGACTCGGGGTCGGGGTTGGTGTTGTCGACGACGACGGGCTGACCCTTGGCCAGGGCGGCCGAGCAGGCGGAGACGCAGCGCTGCCACGAGCCCAGCGTGTCCTGGGGGGCACCGGCGGTCACCGGGGGGGCCACAATGGCCACTGGGCCACCCTGGGCCAAGGGACTCGCCCGGGGCTCAGCAACTCACCCTGTTGACGTACTCATATCCCGCCGGGACCAGGTGCCGCTTCACGAAGGTGGATTTGCCGGCTGGGGGGTGGAAATTTTCCCTTTTTCCATCCCCCCTCAGAGTTTCCACCTTTTGCCTCCTGTTTCCCGCCATTTTCTCCCCCTCACGTTTCCCGCCATTTTTTTCCCGCCATTTTCCTCCCCTCACGTTTGCCGCTCTTTTCCCCCTCACATTTCCCACTCTTTTCCCCTCATGTTTCTGGCCCTTTTTAACTTTCATGTTTCCACTCGTGTTTTTCACCCTTTTTCCTCACATTTTCTGCCCTTTTCCCCTCACATTTCCCTCCCTTTTCCCCTCACATTTCCCACCTTTTTTCCCCTCACATTTCCCTCCCTTTTTCCTTATATTTCCCCCCATTCCCCCTCACATTTCCCACCCTTTTCCCCTCACATTTCCCACTCTTTCCCCCTCACATTTCCCACTCTTATCCCCTCACATTTCCTGCCATTTATTCCTCACATTTCCCATCCTTCTTCCTCTCACATTTCCTGCCCTTTTTCCCTCACATTTCCCTCCCTTTTTCCTGACATTTCCCACTCTTTCCCTCTTACATTTCCCACTCTTTTTCCCTCACATTTCCCTCCCTTTTTCCTGACATTTCCCACTCTTTCCCTCTTACATTTCCCACTCTTTTTCCCTC